>NC_044912.1:54714916-54967799 GCF_001633185.2 Quercus lobata | reverse complement strand
TCATTCTTCATTCGAAACTAATGAATGTCGGGTCGAGGCTTTCTGCCTTGTTATCAAAAAGGGAGTTGGGTAAAGCAAACTCCCTCCTTGGACGAGCACGGGGCTTAGTCAAGTAGAACCGGGTAGCGCTGCTCGATGCTCTGATCGAAAACAAATCAGTGGGGCCATGACAGTATGACTGAATATGCGTTAAAAAGGTCAATCCCTCCCCTACGACACCAAAAAAATCGGGCCGAACTTCTAACAGCCCGCCTGCTTCCATAGAACAATATCGTGGCAACGTAGACCTAAGTGGTCCTAGTGGATCCTTGGGAACCATTACAAGTACGGCCGGCCTATATTTGAACGAGAATGTTGTGTCGTCCAGCGGAGCCTAGAAGAAGGTGACTTGCGCAGACAGCTGACTCATTTTCAATAGAAAGGAATAACCAAACCAACCCAGTTGGTTGGTTAATCTCAAAGATCTTATCGGCCGGCAACCCGGAGACTGACGACCATGGTCCCAACCTTACCAGCACCGGAGGTGTACCAATCAATGAACCCCCGAAACCTACATTCTTTTCTGACGAAATCAACCAAGCCTAACCGGTCATAACATGTTGTTTATATTGATTGAGTTTGAGGGACTTTCACTGACTGAATCCATCCATAAACCTGGACCCCGGCAACCTTCGTAACCAAAGCGTCACGACAACATCCAAAGGGCACACTTGGATTCTTAAGTAGGGGGGCAAGGAGGAGCACGTAGGAATGCTGACCACTACATAAGCCACTAGTGGTTGAGCGAAAGCGAACAGCACCTTGTATAGGTTGGGCGGAGCTTGAAGAAATGAGCCTCTATCAGAGAAAGCCATTGCGTGATAGCCTAGCTAGAGCTAGCATTTTTCAGCTGGTTGTTATGTTAGTTGTAGCACGCCTTCCCTCCTTCTTTCACTTCGGAAAGATTTCACAGTATTTTCTTATGATAACCTGGTCGAGAGAGTACGATACATCGGTGTAAAAGATTGAGTGGAATCTATGACTAATAGCTTCTTCGCAACCGTTTTCTTGCTCCCCCAAAAACTCCTCTAGTGGGGGACAAATTCACAGAGACATCAGACTGCATACCTGTCATTTCAGAGGCAAGGAAAGGTATTCAAGTTACGTTGTCAGTCTACGGTATTGAAGCTTCGGCTTAGTCACAATCTACCTTCCCTTTTGTTTCAGAGGGAATGTTAGGAGTTCCCCTTATGTGAGGAGTGAGTAACGAGTGAGGAAAGCTCTATCAAAGGTATAAGAGTGGACTTCTAACTAGTAGCTAGTCCGAGGTAAACGACTGAATGATTGGTAATTGAGTTCAGGATTGGTAATTGAATCATAGACTAAGCATTGTGAAGAGCTCAACTTATTATAATGAATGCAATGATTCTAGGAAATTTCCGAACTCTAATGAGGAATGGAGAATCACCCATTAAAGCTGTGGAAGTAGGGATTTAAGCATTCATTAAAGCAAAGTAAACAATACACGTTGATTTCGTGGATAAGCTTTCTTTCCTTCTAACGAAGGCAAGCCATTAGTCAAGAGGTTAGTTACCAGTTCTTCGTTCATAGGTACTCCCTTGCTCCACCTTTTCGGCCTAGTCACTCTCTTGCCTTATAGCTAGGAGTGTTTAATAAGAGTTGTGAGTGACTATAAAAAGAGAACAAGCTGTCAAGAGTGAAGTCAACAGAGTCAGTATTAACACCTAAAGTCAGCAATCACTCTTTGTCCAAAGTTAGGAGTTCTATTACTAGTCATCAACTCAAAGAGCCGGGAAGGACAATGTAACCATCCCTCGTTAAGAGGGAAACTTCTTCTAATGCTATTTAACTGGGCAATTTCATTACTTTAATTCAGCGGTAAAATCAATCTTAAAGCGGAAAGACAGATCGCTTCACTTAAGCTCGGGCAAGGTAAGCAAGAGCGCGCGCTAAAGACGAATAGCCAAGCAAAGGGAGGTAAGGAAGGAACAGATTTGATACTAAAGAGCAATAGGGCACTCCTAAACGAAGAAGGCAGTGAGCTCGGTTCAAGAACTTGCCTGCATGAATTAATCTTTCGAGAAAGAACGGTGCTTTGTAAACCGTCTAACAAGTGTCTTGTGAAGTTAGCGACTATAGTTTCGTTTTCGGGATTGGATTACTTCCCTACGTTAGAGGGAGTTATGAGTGAGTAGCTACTATGGTAAAAGCCCCATATGCTATCAGATTCATAGAGTCTTTATTGCAGGAAAGTAGAATAGGTATATATATGGATTTGTAATTGGGAGTTCCTCTTTCAAGACAAGACAGAGTGCAGTTAGCGACTCAGTCCACAGATTCGGCTTAGTAACAGATTAATAGAGTCGGGTTAGCAGTCCTCGCTCCACAGATTCGGCTTAGTTCAAATATCCCTAGTTTGATAGTGGAGTTAAGTGGAGAAGTAACTAGGAGAATCAAGACAAGCAATCCAATCAGGAACAAGGTAGTTAGGGTCTAATGCCATCATTTAGTGGTATAAACCAGTAGACAGGAAGAGCTTCCTATTGTTTACCCCCCTTTAGATAATGCATCCGATGGAAGAAGGCATAGACAATATTTTGTAAAAAAAATCCACGGGGGACCCCATAAGGCATGGGTTTAATATCCTTTCAAAAGTAAGAATAGGTCGAGGAGCAGAAACTCTCCTTTTCAAGGTAAGAGAAGAGATCAACTTAGAGCAACGCAAGCTTGCGAAGCAACCGAGGCAAGAGCGTGAAGCAGCTTTTCCCGAACCAAAGGATCCAGGTTCTCTGGAAACAAAGTATCCGATCCCTCAGCATCAAGCGATGTCTCAGTATCATCTGCATCCAAACCATAATTTTACTCCGAAGAGGGACAACTCACTTTTCAAAAATCACTCGACAAGTCGAATCCATATCATCAGAATAGAGGGCATAGGACTCTTTGCCCTACTATAAACTAGGATCAGAAAAGGTTGGCTTATAACATAAACTCAAAGACGCCAGAAAAGCACACTTAGCGCGGTTCATCAGATTGTTCAGAGGCTCCTTCCTGTCTCGCCTACCGCCTGCTTCAACATATCAGTTGTTGTTAGAAACTTCTTTCTCTTAACGAGAAGCAAATGGCTTTTGTGTTTGTGGTCCTTAAAAGGCTTGCTAAACGCGTATTAAAAGCTATTTTTTTCACCTCTATTGAGTAAGTTTGTCGCTTCTTTCGGAATGCACTAAAAAGCTCAACGCGCTCGTATCTAGGTCGAGGGTCATTTTTCTGTATAAGCAAGGCTCAGGATATGGGGATATGGATTCACCTTATGGGTAATAGGCTGCTGAAACAACAACACAGGCAACCAAGCAAGACTTATGAAGTGCGTTCAGGCTCACTTTACACTAAAAAAATGGGAACCCTAGTTCAAAATATGAAATAAGTTTGCAACAAGAGAGTCAGCAAAGGGATCAATAGTCTTCCTTCAGTAAAGGCCCATCCAGGGTGTGTCTTCGCCCACCTCTTTACATATGTGATTGTTTGCTCAACTTGGCTGCCCAGTTACGAAATATATAGCAATAAAAAAAGCTAGAAATAGAATTCAACTTAGTTGCTCAGTCTCTAGGAATTCCTAAGCGTTATCGAAGAAAGAAGCCTACTTGAAGAAGGTTGCCAAGAGGAGCAAGCCTACATCGAGCAAGTTGACTCACTTTATGTTATGTAAAGAGTTCACTTTGCTATTACGGCCCAATTCTTCCACGAGTGAAGGCCCGTCAAATTGGTCTCAAAGAAACTCAAGGAAATCCAACCCCTTCCTTTCTCCTCCTTCTATCCAAAGAAACTTTCCCAGCTGTAGTAGCTGTTCTCTTCCTCCCTTCCATCGATTGAGCTTTCTCCCACTTAATTCAATAGGGCCTTAGTAGATCGGTTTTCATTCGGACAACTGATCGCTTCTTCCTTTGCTGGAATTTCCATCTTTGCTGCTCTCGGCTTCTGAATTCGTACCTTTCAATAGCCTCACAGTCTAGAAGCCCTAATGTTGTAAGACACGTGACTGCATTCCTAAATTCTATCTCTGGTTCCTTCACTGCTTCCCAAACTAACCTGCTTACACTGCACTGCTTCTTCCAACAATACTGGAAGTGGAGCTGCCCTATATGGTCAAGCCAAGCAAAAAGGGAGTTCCCTGTTTGTATCCTCTAGTCTCAAGAGTTTCTTTCATCTTCGATAGCCTGGAGATAGTGCATTAGCCTCCGTTGACCCTGAAGTTACATAAAAGATGATTATATTCGCTCCGTGCCTACACCTTCTTCCTTTATCCTTTAGCTGCTAATAGTTAATCAAGGAGTTATGTATGCTTTCGGGCAAAAAGAAAGATTTCTTATTTTCGTGCTTGTGCAAACAAGGGTTAATTTCCTTAATGAGTTACAGGAGTCTACTAAAAGAGTACTCCCTCGTGCCCAATACCCATTCCATTGGTCACTTCACTCACTTGAGAGAAGGTTAACAAGGTCTTAGTGAGCAGAGGAGAATCAGAGCTGGAGGGGGCCCGAGCGATATCCTCATTAAATGCTCTTTCAAGTGGGAGTGAGTGACCGAATGACCCAATGTGTCTTGCCTCAAGGACTTATATGAAAGACTCCTTCTATTACTGACAGCCCTTTAAGACAGACTTGTATATACGAGAAAGAAGGAAGATTGTTGTCTTGCTCTTACTCTTCCTAGGACTCTAAGCAGAAGTCCTTGATCTACTATTAGCAGCTAAAGGAAGTATGCTTTAGTCCTATTGAGATAGTAGAGTTGGACTAATTAATATGGCTTAAAGGTATCTCTTTAGTTCCCCATCTTGCCATTCCTGACTTTAGGAAGAAATTTTTATCATATATATAATAGGAAATAAAAAAAGAAAGAAGAGAAAAAACTGGGAGTTTTCGCCTGCTTGCTTGCTTACCAAGCCATCCTAGCAAACTCTTTCGGCTACATTAGTCAAAAATAGAAAAGTAGAGCCCGAGGAGAAGAACTACTTTCGCCCGGGGGAATGGTAATACTACATACATTCTTATTCTCAAGACACTATTCCTTTCACACTGCTGGCAAATTCAACCATTTTCACACACAGCTTGAATCTCGTTCAATCCATAAACACATGCAATCTCACATCTTCAACTAAGACCACTCGACCAATTTCATCTATCCTGCGCGGTTCCACCCCTTAGCGGGAGCTGCTCTATTTGTCTCAAAAGAGAATCACGTTCTTGCTGAAGTTCATGAATCCGGTCTTGTAATCGCGGTCCGTCGATTTATAGGGTGAGGGAGATTCCGCCTCTTTATCCCAGGAAGGGATTGGGCGAGGTTTTGTTGCACCCCTGGATGTCTGCTCTTAACAAGACACCCAAGAAACCATTAGTTAACCTGCCCCAGACAAAGGCCTGAGTTGTTATTAACTTGAGACCACACACGATCTCACCCACAGGCCTCATCTCATGGTGAGGCCTAGGAGGGCACTTGGTAGATGCCAAGGCCTTACTATTCAAGGGATTGTCAGCCCTTGGATAATAAGTGTGGAAGTCTATGGTAAATCATCAACGACAACCACCACAGGTGCCACAAGGGTAATCAAAACCCCCTAATGCTGACAACAAATCAACCACTAGGAGAATCTAATGCTAACTGGAGTTCTGTTCCATCCTTTGATAGAGTCACGCACCTATTTGAGTGAAATCGTTTGGGTGAAGCTTGTGAGCTGAACACCTATAAAAATTCAGCTTGTCGAGACAGATAATTGAATGAAGCTTGGAATGAATTAATTAATAAATGAAATTAAGAGAATACGACAGAGCAAAATCTAGCAAATTTTTAATCTTTCTTGCCAAGCGGCTTCATTCGGGTCCTCTAGTAAGGGGGGTAAGGTAGCGTCTACTAGCACAGGAAGTCACTATCCAACCGCAGGTTGGTTTCAACGCACTTAGTCGTCCCGTAAAAAGCTGCTGCTTGGCTAACCCGCTCGCTGCTGCAGTGCTTAGTGTCGGTCATGTATCCTATATGGGCTAAGTGTTCCCCCTCCTTTTTGGAGGGAGGTGCCCTCTAATCCCGCTCGGGGTTTATTCCCTTTGCTTGCAGCCCACTTGAACAATCAACAGGCAGATTTCTCGTAGAATGAAGATCCAGCTTGACTCTAAGGACGAGGCAACTCAAAATGGGTGTTAGCGACTCCGATTTTTATGATCATATACGATTGACCAGGCCTTCGCTGCAGGCGGGTGCAAACTGTCGGGTATCATGTACGGCTGCCCACGAGAGCCTTGACAAAATCAAAGTATGTTTGATAAGGCGTTGGTTCAGTCGGTCGAGGTGCTCTTCGCGAAAAAGAACGTAAGGTACGGACATTTAGCGTAGATAAGGAGTGCGGCGATCGGCAGTGAGGTGAGGCGAACGACAAAAAGCTAGTGAGTGGGTAAGACAAGGTGTAGCGCAGTCTGGTCAACGCATCTGTTTAGGTTCGAATCCTTTCACCTTGGTGTGGCGAATTGTAAGAAAAATTTGGATTAGTTTCCTATGGAAGAGTTATTTAAAGTTGTGGAACCTTTTATTCAAGCAAGTTCTGATTTAAATAGTTCTTATTCCGGGTCCAAGATTATTTCCTCAACGGAGATGGTTCAAACATATGAAATCGGGCATTCTTCAGATGTCACAGCTTCATAGGTATATAAAAAAAGTCCAGGCAAGGGTATCGTGCTATCTTCCGACAGCACATTTTAGATCACAGGATACAGCTTAAAAACACTAGGAGCTAGTGCCAGTCTAGCTGCTCTAACAAGCCAGCAAGCTAGTGGCATTAGCACCTTACCCTTAAGTGAGTAAGAGCTTCTTCCTTTGCTCTACTCGCCTTACAGTACTTTCAGAATTCGAAGGATGAAACCTTCAGAAAGATTAGGATGTAAGGCCATAACATGCTAAAGAGATATAGATATTTATTTCATATCTACGATGATACCTTTCTTATCATGATCTTATCATCTTATTAGGTCAACAAACAAATGTCATAGTATATAAGTAGATGATCGACTCCCGCGAGTTCGAGTTCGGTCATACAGCATTCCTACACTTCACCGGCCTTCTCCAACAAGCGTATGGAAAAGCAAGGAAGAAGAGTGTCACATGCCAACGTGAAACTTGGTAGTATGCCAAAGCGGATCTGTCATTGACTAAATGGCTCAGTAAAGTAGGTACTGGATTGGTAGCTTCGTTTTTGCTGATTCGTGGGGGGTCGTGGAAGATTTGGGTTCGAGTCCCAAGCCCCCCTTGTGATAGATGCACGGAATACCCGGCATCGCTTGATTTCTCATTAGTATCTAGCAAATACTCATGTTTTCTATTTTTTTTACTCTTCTTCATTCCTTATTTATATGGGCCTTAATCTTCATTTTCAAATATGTCTATCATAGAATGACAAACGAGCAGAGAAAAAAAAAAAAGACTTCTTCAATTTCATTATTTATTTTATAATAATGTTAAATCTCAAGGAGCTACGACATATCATTATTACTTGGGCTTTTTCATGGTTGGGCTTTACTTTGTTTTCCAAATCTCCCTTCATTTGGTCGGTTGGTTCAGAAGAATCATCGTTCTTCTTCTACTATCAGAGCCCCGGCCAGATCGCCACGGGAGCGGGATATATGTGTTTTCGTTGACGCCCAAGCATCATCATCTCATCTGGCTCACGAGCAGACGGATGTCAGGCTTCCCGTGGCTGGTGAACCGGGGCCCCCACGCACTCAACCGAACCCGAAGCACAAGGGATCCCTATGCCTTTGATCCAGTGTTTGCTCATGTTTTCTATTTTTTTACTCTTCTTCATTTTCTTAATTATATCATCATCTCATCTGGCTCACGAGCAGACGGATGTCAGGCTTCCCGTGGCTGGTGAACCGGCCCCCTCCAACTCTTAACCCGCCCCCACGCACTCAACCGAACCCGAGGCCGCGCCGCCTCCCCTAAGGGTCTCACCTTATCCCTACGCCTTTGATCAGGTTATATAGGAGGAGGACAGTGTTTGCTCCATACAAAGGCGCCTCTTGGGGGGCGAAAGAACTCCCTCCTACGAAGTATTACAGCGGTCCCTCTATCTCTATGAGGCGCAGGATTGCTTTGAGCTTAAGGTGGAGATTCTGAACAAGCTTTCAGAAGTTTAAAAAAGAAAATGTGAAAAAAGATTTCTATTTCTCTTTTGAATTACTCATATATATATCCTATGAATTTCATTTTGCATTGGAAACTATTCTAGGAGAAGTTCCAATCCGTTCCATTCGGATATTGATTGGTCTTGGTTTGACATGGTTTACGCGTTACTGGTTCCCGGAAGAGTTAATATCTCCATTGGCTAAACCCCTTCTTACCCTGCCTCTTCGCTCATGATCAAGTTACAACCTAAGATCTATGACTATATTATGTTAACTGTTCGTATTTCGTTCATTCCATCGGTATGCTCCCAGGTACCTGTAATTGTGATCTGTTTGCCAGAACTAAGGGGTCTTTCTGTAGAAACCTTCACGAACAATCGTCGTTTTTTGATGGTTTTTCCGCTTTTCACAGTTGCTCTTTCCACACCTCCGGAGATTTGGTGCCAAATCGTCGCCTGTTTCCTTATTTCTTCGATAATCGAGTTGGCTATCTTTGTGGCATCGATTGTACAAGTTCGTGAAGAGGGCTGGACGAGTGGGATGAGGGAAAGCGTCTCGATCAATAAAAAAGAAGATTAGCCCCCTTGGCAAAGTCATTATCAATGAATTCCCGAGCAATTCTCAACCAACATATGCGATTCATTCCCATAAAGATTATAACACACAGAAGACTCCTTACCTTAGAAGCGGGATGAGTGATACATCCAGCGAGCATCGGTGAAGAACGCAAGCAAAGCCAGAGCTGGGCATTGTTATATTCCATCAAGAGAGAGGAGGTAGACTAGTAAGAAGGTCGACCACATAGGGGAGCGAACCGAAAAGCTCAGCTTTTCGAAGCGGACCAATCTTCCATACCGCCCCCTTACTCGCCCAAGCCCAGATGACGTGTAGGGTTTTATGTTTTGCTTCAAGTATTAAAGAAAAAACCCTAGCCACGTTTTAGAGGTTGTTGATATGCTGTGTGTGTGAATCTCTTGTGAGATCTAGAGGTGTTTACCTTCATACATACTTAGAGTTATCAAGATCAAGATTGATGTGAAGAGCTTGGTGATCTCTTCTGTTGCTATTTCAAGAGCTTAAAGAAAACACAAGTGGGAGTACTTATAGTTGCTGTGGATCAAGGAAAAAAGTAGTTCGTGGACTCAGAGCTATCACGTGGTTGTGGTAGTAAGTTTTCAACTCGAGGTAGCAATAGGATGTTAGTGGTCTAAGTCTTATTGTAAAACTTCAATTCTTTCATAATGGATATGGTTTCCCTTAAGGATAGCTAGGTTAAATCCTCCGCAGGTTTTTTACTGGTTTGGTTTTCCTAAGTTATCATATCATTGTGTTCTTTACTTTTTCGCACTATTCACATGATATGATTTACTTGTGTTTAACCTAGATCTTATTAATGAACTTGTTAATCAACTTGGCTAAATATTAGGTTAAACAACTTGTTTTAAGGGGTCTAAAAATGTACAGGGTTAAATCATGTCAGCATGTGGCTTCTTAAAAGGTGGACTAATGCATTGAAAGCTTTTGATGAAGGCATAGTTTTTCACACCGTAGCTAATCTACAAGTTGCCTAGACCCACTTTGCTTCCAACAACCTTTATGTTTTTGGCTTCCACAAACAAAAAATATATATATATATATATATATATATACTTTTATTTTTTACTTCAAATCAAAACCAAGTCACAAGCTAATCTGATTAAGCGCCACTCTTTTCTTAAGAAAAAAGAGAAAAAAAGTATAATCTTTCTAGTTCCCATAAAATGAAATCTTCTCCTGTTGCTCAGATCATGACTTGGAAGAGTTTAAGTTTACACATACTTTTTATAGTAGTTGTTATATCAATTCCTTGACCTGCTTGTTAATTTCTTTGTCATCGTCTTGTTTTGTTATTAACTTGCTGCTTCTTTTTATCATCGTTATCATGTCGTATGATTTAGCTTTAGGCCACCATGCCATAAAATCAACTACTTGCTTGATTTGGTGTAATGAATTCGATTAATAATATTGTGCCCATTGAATGATTAATTGAACATCAAATAGTCCTTACTTATTTAGTAGAGACCCGTAGACATATTGGGCATGCATTGGTGCCTCATACTTTCCCATGGCATAATTCGGCCCCCCAACTTATCCTTGGTGGACGTAGACCATTTTCCTTATTCATTTACACATACTTTTTATTGTAGTTGTTATATCAATTCCTTGGCCTGCTTATTAATTTCTTTGTCATCGTTTTGTTTTGTTATTAACTTGCTGCTTCTTTTTATCATCGTTATCATGTCTTATGATTTAGCTTTAGGCCTCCATGCCATAAAATCAACTACTTGCTTGATTTGGTGTAATGAATTCGATTAATAATATTGTGCCCATTGAACGATTAATTGAACATCAAATAGTCCTTACTTATTTAGTAGAGACCGGTAGACATATCGGGCGTGCGTTGGTGCCTCATACTTTCCCATGGCATAATTCGACCCCCCAACTTATCCTTGGTGGACGTAGACCATTTTCCTTATTCATTGAGTCAATCAAATAAAAAAGAAAGGGTTTTTATTTCTTGTTTTGTTTTCCCTAAAAAAAAAAAATAATAAAATAAGTGGCGACTCCTTAACTTTTTTTATGACTCATGATTTTTCTAATAAAAAAATACTCCCAAAATCAAACCTTTCTTTTTCTTAAAAACCCTTTCCAAGAGGTGTCACGTGGCCGTGTCCACAAATTGGCACTCCCAACTCAATACCTAATCCCTTTTATTTGGGTCAAGCTCAATGAAACTTTCAGAACTAATTAATTGTTACAACTTACAATAATATTTCATAAAGAAAATAGGGCGATCCCCATTTCAATAAGAGGAAAAAGAATTTGCAAAGTCTGGTTGATAATTAATTGAGAGTTGAGGAAAATCATCAATCTCAAACGAAGTTGTAGATATATTTTGTAATGAGCTGATTGACAATTATCTTGTAAGCTTTTTCTGTAGGATGATAACTGTCAAAAAACACGTACTTAGAGTCATCGGTACAAGTGTGATGATGGTCTAATTGGTTGCAAAGTATTGCTACCTCTACAGTTCCAGTGCCACAACACCCTTTATTTGCAATCTCAAAGCCTGAATTTTACAATATACCAAATATTAGATATCCTAAATAAGATAAAATTAGAAATTTAAAATAAAAAAAAATTAAAAAAAACTGTTTAAAATTATAAAGGAGAAAGGAATAGTACCATATTTCTTTGGATTTGTTACGAGATCAAGTATGGGGTTGTAGACATCAATATAGACCACCTTTGCATTAGGCAAATTGTTGTTAAGGTAACCCAACTCCCTAGAAAGTTTATCATTGAACACTTGTGATGCTTGATTGGGTTGTTTTGCACACTCAGTTTCTGAGCCTCCAACCAAAAGTCGCTGTGATGGCACACATCCTAGTGGTGGTGCACTGAAAACACCAATCCTTCGTGCCCCCAGTCCATATAGTTCCTTAATTTTTTATTAAAAAAAAAATCATTTATTCCACCTTGGTACCACTATATTATACCTTACCACCAAAGAATTAAGTAATATATTTTATATATAGTGTTTGAATATTTAATTTCCTGGTCATGGTCCAAGATATACAGTTCGCGAGTCCTACTTAGAAGGTGTTAATTGTTAATAAGGTAAGAATAAAAGTTAACTTGCAATAATTATCATCTATATTTGATACATGTATACATATCAAATTCATGAAATATCTTTTCGATAATTTGGGCCTATGTCACTAGTGAACTTGAACATCACCAATTATAAGAGGGGGGGGGGGGGGGGATATAAGAAAAAGAAGATGAAGTTACCTTGATGAAATTAGAAGCTGAATTGAGTAAAAGATCAGCATAAGATGGAATATCATATTCAGCTTTCCTTATTCCAGTAAGAAAATAGGTATTGGCAATGTCATTACTGCTCGCCACCACAAAAACTACACTTTTGGCTAATATGAAGTTTGTTCTCTCTTCTCCAACAATTCCTTTCAACTTCCCTATGTATTGCTTGAAATCTTGTAATTGCTCAGATAGTGGTATGACTGACTATATGTGCTCAAAAAATGAAAAATAAGTATAAGAAAAAACAATGAATAATATAAAAAAATTATTATATAATGAAAATTATAAATAAAAAAAAAAAACTTTTTAAAATGTAACAAAAGTTTTATAGTTCAACTGACACTTTTTGGTATTTATAACGAAGATGTTTAGAGTTTAAATCTTTCATCGGCATTATAACTAGCGAACTATAAGAGAAAAAGGAGAGTCTAAAATGTGCATACCACTATTTTAGGTGTCAAAGGATCGTATCCTGTGCCACCAGATGCAAAGCTTACACCTGTCAAGAGATCTTTGGGCTGCAAACTTGGATCCCTATAAGCTGGTAGGAGGTCTTTAATTCCCAATTCTTCCACTAAAAAAGGGGGAGGGAAAGAAGAAAAATTCTATTACATATTGAATTATTTTAATGATGGAAATAAAAAGAAAAACTCTAAGGAACACAATGACCAATTTAGGATTTTGAAACTTAGGAGTTTCGACTTGTTTGGTTTAACAATTTGAAATCACATGCTTCCGAATTACAATTTTAAAATTTTGATTTAATTATTCACACTTGACCTACAAAGCCCAATGAATTTTTATATTTGGAAACTTTATGCTATGAGAGGCCAACCATTGATTGGATTAGAGACCCGTAATGTTAGGCATATATATGTGTGTGTGTGAGCGAAAGTCTCACATATAAAAAATAAATAAAAGAGTTAAAAAATTAATATGACATAATTAACTCAAAACACATAATCTTGAAACTTTTTATTATTATTATTATTGTTTTGAAAGAGTTTGATAAAAATGAGAGAAAAGAAATGCACCAAGAGCTCTAGGAGATTGTTTTTGGGTTTTGTTAACCTATATGAAATATTTTTTAAAAAATTTTATAGGAAAAAAATAAAATTTTTTACAATATTTTATTTTTCATATAAACATAATATCAAAATTTCTATAAAATAATCTATTAACAAATGTTTTAGAAATACCCGTTAACTAAAGCCAATATTTTAAAATTCTGAACCAAAGTCTTTACCAAAAGTGTCGTCTTCCCAACATGTGAACGGACACCGATCATTTAGTACTGAAACGTATAAATTTTGTAGGGAAGCACGTACAGGACAAAGTTTGTAATTTTCTTTTCGTAAGATAAAATGCTTTTGTACAATAATACACATTAAAAACGTTTGATGGGATCATAAATTCTTTTTTTTTTTTTTTTGGCTGAATGGATCATAAATTCTTGGCCCAACGAAATCACAGTAAATAAACCTGGTCGTGTGTGTCAGCATGAATTGAGGTTAGATATGGCCTGAAGAATAAAGTCACTAAACCTAGCCAGATAATTGTCATCGATGTCAGAAACTTTTTTTACATTTTTTTTTTGTTTTTTTGTTTTTGTTTTTGTTTTTTTTTTTTTCTTCCTGAATACATGCCAAATAAATAAATAAAATAAAAAATGAATTATAAATAAAATAAATAAAAAATGAATTCAATTCATGAATTTCAGTATTTCACCTCCTAGCATATAGAGAAATTATAAAATTCACATGGTGGACAAATGATATGGTCTACCATTCCACTAAAAAACTTCCACTTGTTTAAAATTGTTAGTTAGAAAAAATTTTTAAACAGAAATTAATTATTGACTCAGCAATTTTAAACAAGTGAAAGTTTTTTAGTGGAATGGTGAACAAATGACGTGGTCCACCAGGGGACTTTATAATTTCTCCAGCATTTAAGTGAAATAAAGCCAGTTGGTTCGATTTTTTAATGTCGAAGACTTTTACATTGATTCGGCTTGGATTTTGGTAGGGATGTGGGTCTCCACATGTAATAACTTTTTTTTAAAAAAAATTTTTTTTTCTTAGAATGAATAACTTTTAACGTTTATTTTTAGAAAAATAAACAATTAGATATATATATATATATATATATATTTTAATACAAGATAGAATTTCTACTCTAACCTAATTTAAGTATATATGTGTGTGAAATTTTCTCCTAGAGACTTGAACCCCAGCCCTTGTAACCCACACCCAACAAGCACTTATACTTGTGGAGTGACTATCGCACCAAGAGAACGCGGTGATTAGTTAAAAATTCTAGAATAGCATAAAAATATAGTTTCTTTGTTCAACAAAAAAATATAGTTTCGTTACTTTCGTAACGAGTTAGGTCCGTTTGTGTGGAGACGGGGTATCGAGAGTCCTACCTCCATTTAAGTGTGAATTTTTTTGTATATATAGATTATATTCTAAAAAAAAAAAAACTGTATATATTATGTGTTAATTGGAGTCTCACTATACAGCCTTTATATCTTGTGTTGTAATACATTTTAGGCCAATAAATCTCTTATTATAGGCCAATTTTTTTTTAGAAACAAAATTTATAGAAAGAGTTTATCTACAAGTTATATTTAGAGAAGTGTTATGCCAACAATATTTTCACAATAATTTTACAACAAATCATAAGTGGTAAGTTGTTATTGGTTCTAATTTGAATCCATAACTTAAATATTACATTTTTGCCCAACTATAAGTACAAATAATAACTTACTATTTAGAATTTGTTGTGAAAATGTTGTGAATATAACATTTCTCATATATTTAATAGCAATAAAAAAATATTATATATATATATATATATAAAAAGAGAGAAAGACATCAACAACCTAAGAAGATGACTTGATAATTTATGCTTTTCCGTTCATATATTAGACATGCACCCATTGAGTCCCACAATCTTATTTTTCCTACCCTATAACTCATTTTGGAATTGGATTTCGGAAGTTAACATGTACTTTCCTCACTTTTTGGAGTTAAAGATGCATTAATTATCATTTCATTGATTCCATGTGAAATCTCAAAGAGTTTATAGAGAATCTTAGATTTAGTAATTAGTGAAAAAGTTTATATGTATATATTAAGTGGAAAGAGAAGATTTAAACCCTAATATTTCTATTGAAACCAAAAAAAAACCTACAAAAATGGTTTGACATAGAATAGTCACAAAGCTAAATATGAAGTTTCAAAGTATACTTTTAAATCTTTATCTCGTCAAACCATGTCACCATGACCTAAAAAATGGTAGTGAAATAGCTTTAGAAAAGAGAGAAAAAAAAGTGTTAGTAACACTGTGCGTGTGTCAAGAGTCAAGACCATGAATATTAACGTGTGTATGTGTTCTAGAAAAGAGAAAGAAAAAAGTGTTAGCAAGCAGCAAGACAACATATACTTCATGACCATGAATGGTGTGTGTGTGTGTGTGAGAGAGAGAGAGAGAGAGTTTTCAAACAACCTAAGTAGTCTGAGGGAACCTTTCCATTTGAAAATCTTCCCGTTGGCATTCCTCCATTAAAATCTCTCCCATAAGGAGGAAAATCACACTTCATCGCTGATATAAGACCATTGTTGTTGCCCGTATCAACGATGGAGTCTCCAAACATAATGACTGCTGGAACTGTCTCATTATTTGGTATCTGAATAACCGCTTCTGATCTACACAAAACGGCAAAAACAAAAGAAAGAAAGAAGAACTTGGTTGATAAAGAAAAATGTTCCATTTTTAATTGAAGCATTGCTCTAGAATTCTCTTCTTGGGATTCTTTCAATAATTTCGAATTTAAAATGAAAGAATAGAAGGAAATGAAATGACTTGTTGGTCTTCAATATTGCTTCCATACAAACTGCAATGCTTTATATGTACACTCTAAACTCTAAAGTTGGAGAAGTTATATTTTGTTTCTGGTGCATGTTACTTCGACCTCACAAGTGTGAGGTCCACCCTCATGTGAGGGGAGAAGTAACATGCACCGGAAACATAATAGAGTTCTTCCTAAAGTTGGTAGCTAGATTCCTATTTAGGGCAATCTCAAAGATTGAATTGTGTCAAATGGTTAGAGTACAAAATTGAAAATTTAACCAAATTTTTGCTATCAGACAGTTGAGAATTAAATACTTCCAAAACAATGGTCTAATTAACTCACATCACATGTCCAACCAACTCGTCATTTCATGTCATAACAATTTGTTCGACATGAATTAATTTGCTTAGGCCACCAATGAAGGTGGAATTGAATTAGATCATATGGTGTTCTCGTTATAAGCCAACCATCTTTTACCCATTAATATAAGATATTATGATCACTATCTTGAATCTTAACGTACCTGAACGAATAAGTAGTAAATTGTAATAACTAAGAAAATAATGTTTATAATGTAACAAAATTCTTTAAATTTTTAATGGAAGATCCCAAACATGTAATTTATGTCATAAAAATTAAAAACCAGTCATTTATAAATTATAAACAAGTCATTCAAATTTTTTTTTTTTTTTTTGTTGATAATTTTAATAGTTAGAATGGGAGAAGAAAGATTCGCGCTCCAGATGTCATGGACATATCAAGAGATGCCAACCAAACAAAACCAAATAAAGTTTGAAGCAAGATAATAATACAAAATATAAATACATCACTCAATATATACAACACTATATGATTACTTTCTTTCTCTTCTTTTTTTGCGAAATAATTACAACATGCTACTAACCCCGCAGCTTGAACCCTTTCTCCCCTAGACCCCCAAGCACTTTGAACATGGGGAGGTGCCAATTCAGTTACAAGGCCTTTGGCATACTATATTATTACATATATATAAATATATATATATATATATATAATTTAAGTTACAAACTCAACCATACCATTTTTACATATAACATAATAATATATTATAAACAAATACACAAACATCAATTCACCTTCCGCCACATTTTTGAAGTGCTATACAACACATAAAAAGCTACTTTCTTTTTTACCACACATTCAGACAGTAGCTTTACTATATCTTTCCTTCTTAAAAAAAAAAAAAAAGCTTTACCATATCTTCCCCCAAAACATAACTTGCAATAAAAAAGAATGACAGTACATAATGGCAAAAACAGAGAGAGATAATAATGGTTTTTTTTTATTTTTTTTATTTTTTATGAAAGGCGATAAATAAAAAAAAAAAAAAAAAAAAAAAAAAAAAAAAAAAAAACTAAGCACCATAACAAGGTTCAAGACATATCCTGTTAAAATACATCCCATTGAGGTCACCCTAAAAAACATCTAAAACGTCCACAAGAGGACTATCATAAATAAGAAAATCAGTCTTCATCCTAAAGCTCATCCTACCTAAACCATCAGCACATTGATTGGCTTGTCAGAAGCAATGATTGATATGGGCTTGATGGAAACGGGTAAGCACCTAGATAAATCTGCATCGAGATTAATTTCTCCCAAGCCTGTGGTCCGAGGGGCCACACAGGGCTCGGGTTCTGTCCAACACTTAGATATAATTGCATCGTGGTTAATTTCCCCCAAACCTTTGGTCCGAGGGGCCACACAGGACTTGGGTTCTGTTTAACACTTAGATAAAACTGCGTAGTAGTTAATTTCCCCCTAGCCTGTGGTCTGAGGAGCCAGACAGGATTTGGGTTTTGTTTAACACTTAGATAAAACTGCGTAGTAGTTAATTTCCCCTAAGCCTGTGGTCCGAGGAACCAGACAGGACTTGGGTTCTGTTTAAAACTTAGATAAAATTGCATCGTGGTTAATTTCCCCCTAGCCTGTGGTCCGAAGGGCCAGACAGGATTTGGATTCTGTTTAACACTTAGATAAAACTGCATAGTAGTTAATTTCCCCCTAGCCTATGGTTTGAGGAGCCAGACAGGATTTGGTTTATGTTTAACACTTAGATAAAATTGCGTAGTAGTTAATTTCCCTTTAGCCTGTGGTCTGAGGAGCCAGACAGGATTTGAGTTCTGTTTAACACTTAGATAAAACTGCATAGTAGTTAATTTCCCCTTAGCCTATGGCCCTATGGGACAAAGACCTACCCCCCATATGGCTCCCACAAATTCCTTCGTGCAATTCCTCTAGGATAGCCTCAGTGGCATCTGAATGCACGCATAGCAAGTACGGTCCTGAAAATGAGCGCTTATACAGTTTGGAGTCCTCAGATAGCCAGAATCGAGAAGCCTTTCTTCTAATCTTGTCGGCCTCATTCTTATCTTCAGGTAAGATGTCATTCTTTAAAAATAGTACTGGAGGATCCATCCAGCTTGGCCTTGCCCTGACGCTGTGAACATGCACCAACTCGGTTCTCACCATCGATGGCCTGTATAGATCTTCTACGAGTATGACTTGAGGGAGGGGTTGCGCCGAGGACATGGCGAGCGTTGCAAGGGAGTCAGCGTGGGTGTTCTTGCTCCTGGATATGTGCATTAGGCTGAAATAGTTGAAATGCACTTGCAAGCACTTGACTTGGACTAGGTACTTTTGCATTCTTTCATCCCTCGCGTCCAATTCCCCATTTACTTGTCCCACGACAAGTCTTGAGTCCGAGAAGATGCTTATAGATTTCCTGCCTAGTTTCTGGATCATAGACATTCCTTCCAACAAGGCCTCATACTCTGCCTCGTTATTCGTGGCGGAGAAGACTAGCCTTAACGATTTTTCGATGGTAATCCCCTCGAGGAAAATCAGGACGAGCCCCACCCTTGAGCCCCTTTGGCTGGCCGCGCCATCGACGTATGCTTTCCAACAAGTGGGTTCTTGCCGAGAGACTGCACCGATCAGTTTTTCGTCTGAGTATAGTAGCCCTCCTCCTCCTTCTGATGAGGGTTCGGCAAACTCAGCTACCAGATCTACGAGGACTTGGCCCTTCAGAGCGGTACGAGGCATGTACCAAATGTCGAAGGCGCCAAGAATCGTCCCCCACTTTGCTATTCTACCCGTGTAATCGGCGCTCCTGAGTATTAATCTGAATGGGAGTTGGGTTAGTACAACAACGGTATGTGCCTGGAAGTAGTGGGGGAGCTTTCGCGTGGCTTGTACGATTGCCAATACAGCCTTTTCGAGGGGGAGGTAACGGATTTTTGCTTCCTGCAATGATTTGCTCACGTAGTAGAAAAGCCGTTGTGTGCCGTTGTCTTCCCGGATTAGCACTAGGCTCACTGCGTGAGGGGCCACAGCAATATAGGCGAATAAAACCTCGTCGGCTTCAGGACTGGACATGATTAGCGGCTGAGACAGATACTCCTTAAGCTGCTGGAAGGCTAAGGCGCATTCTTCAGTTCACTCGAACCCCTTCCACTTGTTTAATAAGAGGAAGAAAGGCCTGCACTGTTCGCCGAGCGGGAGATAAAACGGTTTAAGGTGGCTATAATGCCGGTGAGTTTTTGGACCTCTTTGGGGTTTCGAGGAGGCTGCAGGCTATGGATAGCTCTAATTTGGTCGGGGCTGACTTCAATACCTCTATGGGTCACCATGTAACCTAAGAATTTCCCTGACCCCACTCCGAATGAACACTTGGACGCGTTTAGGCGCAGCCTATACTTTCTCAGAATTTCAAAGACATCGACAAGGTCTCTGACGTGGTTGGAAACTAACTTGCTCTTCACCACCATGTCGTCTATATAGACTTCAATGCTCTTACCCATCTGTAGTTCAAATATCCTGGTCATCATCCTCTGGTAGGTCGACTCGGCATTCTTCAAGCCAAAGAGCATTACCTTATAGTGGTAGTTTTCAACGGGGGTGATAAAAGTTGTTTTTTCTTGGTCGTCGGCAGTTAGGGGTATTTGATGGTAGCCTTGGAAGGCATCCAAAAAGCTCATTCGAGGGTGTCCCACGGTCGAATCCACCAATCGGTCTATCCAAGGCATAGGGAAAGGATCCTTCGGGTAGACCTTGTTCAGGTCTGTGAAGTCCACGCAGATCCGCAATTTCCCACTCTTCTTCTTCACCACAACGGTGTTGGCCAGCCACTCGGAGTAAAATACCTCTTTGATAGCCCTCGCTTTCTTCAATTTCATCACCTTCTCTCTCGCCGCATCTGCATGCTATTTCGATGGTCGCCGAGGAGGTTGCTTATTAGGTGTCACGGTTGGGCTAACATTAAGGTGGTGGCAAATGAAATTTGGATCGACCCCCGGAGCCTCGTAGGCGTTCCATGCAAACACGTTCACATTCTGTCTGAGAAAGTCAATTAGGGTTTCCTTCTCTTGGCGCGGCAATTCTGAGCTAACCTGAAAAAATATTTTCGGGTTGGAGCTTACAAGAACTTGTTCCAAATCCTCACAACTCGCCCCCTCGGCGGGTCCCCACTACCCGAGGCTAAGGCCGGGGTTGTTAATTGCTATAAGCCATTCTCGGCTGAAGTGGAGGGCTCAATACTCGGTCGTCGGGAGATGGCGGACACAATGCATTGCCGGGCCATGACTTGGTCCCCTATTACTTCTTTCACCCTACCCTCCGATGGGTACTTCACCTTTTGGTGTAAGGTTGATGACACAACCCCTAGGGCGTGAAGCCACAATCTGGCTACAATGGTGGTGTAGGGCGAGTAAGCGTTTACCACTATGAAGTCCGCCTCCACTATGTCCGAGCCTGTCTGTATAGGCAGCCTAATCAGGCCTTTCGGAGTGACGGTTTTCCCTTCGAAACTCACCAAAGGGGAGTTGTATGCCGTTAGGTCCTCTGGTTTCAGCTTCAGCCCCTTGTACAAGTTGAGGTACATGACTTCCACGGCGGTGCCCTGATCGACTAGCACCCTCTTCGCGTCATATCCCCCAATCCTGAGCGTGACAACTAGAGCTTTGTCGTGGGGCTGGAGGGTTCCAAGTTTATCCTCATCCGAGAATCCGATTAGGGGCGTGGCCATCCCTTTAGCCCTCTTGGATTCTTGGTCGTCAGCTTCAATGAGGAGTCAGGCCACCGACATCACTCTGAAAGGATGGGAACCGATTCTTCCTGGTACAGCAAGAATGAAATTTATCGTGCCAATGGGCGGCCTCAATGTGCTTTGCCTTGTTTCGATGTTTGACTGCTCCTGCAGTCCAACAAGATGATGCAAGAGGTGTCTTAACTTTCCCTCCCGGACCAGCCGGTCCAAGTGGTTTTTCAGAACCCAAATCCTGTCTAACTCCTTGGACAATAGGCTAAGGGGAAATTAACTACTATGTAGTTTTATCTAAGTGTTAAACAAAACCTAAATCCTGTCTGGCTCCTCGGACCACAGGCTAAGGGGAAATTAACTACTACGTAGTTTTATCTAAGTGTTAAACAGAACCCAAATCCTGTCTGGCTCCTCAAACCACAGGCTAAGGGGAAATTAACTACTACGCAGTTTTATCTAAGTGTTAAACAGAACCCAAACCCTGTCTGGCTCCTCGGACCACAGGTTAGGGGGAAATTAACTACTATGCAGTTTTATCTAAGTGTTAAACAGAACCTAAGTCCTGTATGGCCCCTCGGACCACAGGCTTGGGGGAAATTAACCACGATGCAGTTATATCTAAGTGTTGGATAGAACCCGAGCCTTGTGTGGCCCCTCGAACCACAGGCTTGGGAGAAATTAATCTCGATGCAGATTTATCTAAGTGCTTACCTGTTTCCATCAAGCCCATATCAATCATTACTTCTGACAAGCCAATCAATGTGCTGATGGTTTAGCTAGGATGAGCTTTAGGATGAAGACTGATTTTCTTATTTATGATAGTCCTCCTGTGGACATTTTGGATGTGTTTTTAGGGTGATCTCAATGGGATGTATTTTACCAGGATATGTCTTGTGTTAGGTTCTAAATGTTTAGAACAATTGGCAAATCGTGAACACAAACTTGTCTAGATATGGATCTTAAAATCTATAGGTATTATTAGACAATGCTCAAGATGATTCAAGTCAAGATTCAAGAACATACAAGCTACAGGAAGAAGATTTCATAATCTGTTTGGTTTGATCGATCGAAAGATAGGCTTGATCGATCGAAAGTCGTATCTGCAGAATTTTTAATTAAACCCAAACAACAGTTTAAGCCCATTTAGGATTAGGGTTTCTAATCTACTTCTCCCAGTATATAAAAGAAACCCTAAGCACGTTTTTATAAGGCTTTTCAGAGAGAAAAGAGTGTGTCTCTTTTGTATTTAGGGTTTTGTTCCTAAAAAGCTCTCTTATGTCTTCTATCGGTGCTATTCCTTGAAGAATCTCAAGATCCGATATTGTAGAAGTTGTTGTCTTCTTTAGTCATCAGAGGTGCTGATGATCTAAACCTTTAAGAGTGGTCTTGAAGTCACAAACAGGAGAGTTTGTGTTGCTAAACTTTTGAGTGGGATCTCAAAGTCACAAACGGGGGTGTTTGTGTTTTGCAAAGGCCAAAGAAAGAAGAAGTCCGTGGATTCGGAGTTTGCACGTGGTCGTGTCAGTAAGTTCTACTGGTGGGTAGCAATATGAAGTCAAGCGTGGGGGCTTGTAAGTCTTATTGTATGAATTTCAATTCTTTCTAGTGGATTTGCTTTTTACCTTGAGGATAGTTAGGTTAAATCCTCCCCAAGTTTTTTACCGGTTTGGTTTTCCTAGGTGATCATATCTTATGTTATTTATTTTCCACTGCTATATGTTGATATGATATATTTGTGTTAACCTAGATTTGTTAATTTGACTAAGTAATCACTTGGCTAATTACCTAGGTTAATCTGATTGTGGTTTTAAGAGGTCTAAAAACTATCAAGTTGTATCAGAGCGGGTAGCTCTTTTGTTTTAGATCTTTTGATCTAAGAGCTGATCCTTGACCCCTGTTGTCATGGATAATTTGAAGTGTCTTTCTGATCATGTTTCTGCTCATGCTTCTGTTGATTTTATTGATGCTTGTGAAACTCTTCGTAAGGAATTATTAAAATCTATGAAAATTGCTAAGAAATTCAAGGAAGAGTTAAAATTAGCTAATCTTGAAAAAAAGGAATTGGTTGTTAGATTAGATGAATCTAATAAAAATAATGAATTTTTGGGAAATCAAATTTCCTCTCAAGATGAGAAGATGAAAAGCTTGGAACAAGAGTTAGTTGAATCTAAAGCTAAAATTGAAAATTTGACTTGTACCAAGCCTGCTATTGATAACAGAAGTGTTTCTGCTTCTCTTAAGCCTAAAATTGAGAAAGTTTATATCCCTCCTTTCAAGAGGAATAATAAAGAAAAGGCTTATTTTGCTAGGTTAGACAAAGGTAAAAGTTCTGATGTTGATGCTAAAGTTTCTAAACCTAAGTCTAAACCTACTGTTAGAGAGCATAATAAATATGTTTTTGTGCCTACCTGTCACCTTTGTGGTGTTGTTGGTCATATTAGACGAAATTGTTCTTTGTTGAGGCAAAAGCCGAAATCTGAGACTAGATTTGCTATTAGGAATACTGATGTTCCTAAATTTGTTCCTGTTTGTCACTTTTGTGGTGTCCATGGTCACATTCATCCTAATTGTCATAAACTGAAATTTAAGCATTTTGTGTTTCAATCTAGGATTTGTGATGATATTTCTCCTGCCACAAGTCCATATAAATTGTTTCATATTATTTTGAAAAATTTAAGCTTGTTAGCTTATGAAAGGAATTTGCAGGATTTTAGTCTTTCTCAGAAGATTGGTGTAATCCCTCAAATACACTTTGCTTCACACAGATTTTCACCTACAAAACCAAAGACTCGTGCTAGATGGGTGAGAAAAGATTCTCCAAGGTGAGTGTTGCTAACTTGTTCCTGATTTAATTCTTTCAATTAATTGTGTACATGTTTTGTTTCTGTTTTTGGTCGTGTTTTTTTTAGGCTGTTTTTTATTAGAAAAAAAAAATCCAAAAACATTGAAAAAAATTTCAAAAAGACAAAAATATTTTATTTTGTGTCTAGTTTTATTTTTCTTGAGGATTACATGAGTTATGATATCTCTCTCTTGATTTAGAACATGCTTGACATTGTGGAGAAACTTGAATAGTATGTGTTAAATAAGTGCTAAGCTATTTCTGATTTTGTGTGAGTATGTACTAGTTTGTACTTGTACTCATAGGTTAATTAAAAAATTGATATTTCTTGCTTGTGTACCCTCTATAGCTTAGTTAAGCACTGTCATGCATTGCATTTGCATTGTTCATTTAACACAATGTGTGCTTTTTGTTTTTGGTCATAAATTTTTTAAAACCAAAAGGATTTTTGTGTTTTGTATTTCACATCTTGGATTTATAATCAAAGATTGGTCATATTATCTTTACATAACAAGTTTATGTACCTTGTTTAGCCTTGATGAGCTTACTTATTGCACTTTACTAGTTGAAGCTTTGTAGTGCATGTTGTGTGGGAAAGATGTTTATGGTTTTGATCACTTTGTTTTGATCTTGAAGTCACATGTCTTTGACTGTCAGACTTGAACCTTTAGAGAAAGGCATAAATAACCATCTCACCACTGTTCACTAACCAATCATGAACACCTTAGTGCATATCGTAAGATTTTGTTCTTGAGAAAGTGTAGCACATACACAAAAAGAACATAACGTGAAGCCTCGGTTTAATTGCTTAATACTTAAAATTGGTGTGTACTATCAGGCTTGATGCCAAAATCACATGACTTAAAATTGGTGTGTATATTATGAGGCATAAATTCAAGAAACTTACATGATTGCAAGCTTATGATCTAGGAGATGTGGGAGTTATATGATGTAACTCTTTAGGTGATAGTTTCTTTTAAATCCAATGTGATGAATTTTGTAGACTTTGTGATTGATTGCTATTTACATATCACCTCACATATATCTCAAGTTTTTACTAGTTGCACACACTACACAAGTTACTATTTGCTAAACTTAGTACATTATATTGTGTGTGATTTTGTTGTGGCCATCCAAGATTAAAAGTTCCTTGATTTTAATACAAAATGTGTTTAATGTTTGCGCTTCGAGGACAAATTGATTGAAATTTTTTTTGGAAGATCTGGGTTGAATTCAGGTGTTTTTGAAAAACGTTTCATCTCATACTCATGCATTTTATTCATGAAATATTGTGCTTTGAGGAGTTTTTGCATTAAATTGCTCTGTTTTTCAAAAATTTGATTTTCCCATGCATCATTTATGTTTAGAATTCACATGAAATGTATTGCATTGATTTTTTTTTTTTGTATCCATCTTGCAGTTTTGTAGTCATATCTCTCATTGTTTTCACACATAACATGCATACACTTTGCTAAATTGGGTACTCAACTTGATTTAAAAATTGATTGATTAATTTTTGAGTCCTTTGTACATTTTAGTATATGCTATTTTTTATGTGTGAACTGTAGAAAATATTTTTCTTAAGAGATATGATGGATAATCAATGTGCAAATATTTTCTCTACTCATGCAACTGTTTATGGGTCACATAGTGCCATGTTTGCATTTTATTGAAAGAGAGAATATTTTTCTTCATGTGTATTCTCAACTTAGTTTTTTTTTTTTTTAACTTGGTTTGTGTCTTTTTATTTATCCCCAACCTCTTTATTTTTCGCCAAAACTGTTTTTTCCAAAACTTGTTTTGTTTTTCCAATTTTTATAGGGGGAGAATTTTTTTTTAACCTTGTGGTTCTTAGGGGAAGTTGTTGCTCTTCATAGGGAGAGTTGTCTCTATTTTCTCTTACTCTGTTGGGTATGTTTTTTGTCTACCTTCTGATTAGATAGTCTTTGTCAATACCTGACGAAAAGGGGGAGAAATAAATGAAATGTGGGAATCCTGTTTGTTTTGTTTAGGGAGAGTTGAATTTGTTTTTGAAAGGGGGAGAATATAAAAACTTTTTGATATATCTAACTTAGGGGGAGAGTTAGAATTTACTTTTATTTTTTTATATTCTGTTTCATATTATTGTTTATATGTCTTTCTTTCCACACATGCGGTGATGTGTTTGTTGAGTGTTTCAGGAAAGACAGGTGCATTCTGATCAAGACCTTCTACCTCTTCTTGCAACTACTAGGTTAGGAGTCTTAGATTGGGATTTGTGATATAATTGGGCATTTTATTGTATTGGGTTGTTCTTGTATTTGAGCATTTCATTTTGTATGAAAGTTTTGTCACGAATTGCCAAAGGGGGAGTTTGTTAGGTTCTAAATGTTTAGAACAATTGGCAAATCGTGAACACAAACTTGTCTAGATATAGATCTTAGAGTCTATAGGTATTATTAGACAATGCTCAAGATGATTCAAGTCAAGATTCAAGAACATACAAGCTGCAGGAAGAAGATTTCATAATCTGTCTGGTTCGATCGATCGAAAGACAGGCTTGATCGATCAAAAGTCGTATCTGCAGAATTTTTAATTAAGCCCAAACAGCAGTTGAAGCCCATTTAGGATTAGGGTTTCTAATCTACTTCTCCCAGTATATAAAGGAAACCCTAAGCATGTTTTTATAAGGCTTTTCAGAGAGAAAAGAGTGTGCCTCTTTTGTATTTAGGGTTTTGTTCATAAAAAGCTCTCTTATGTCTTCTACCGGTGCTATTCCTTGAAGAATCTCAAGATCCGGTATTGTAGAAGTTGCTGCCTTCTTTAGTCATCAAAGGTGCTGATGATCTAAACCTTCAAGGGTGGTCTTGGAGTCACAAACAGGAGAGTCTGTGTTGCTAAACCTTTGAGTGGGATCTCAATGTCACAAACGAGGGTGTTTGTGTTTTGCAAAGGCCAAAGAAAGAAGGAGTCCGTGGATTCGGAGCTTGCATGTGGTCGTGTCAGTAAGTTCTACTGATCGGTAGCAATAAGAAGTCGAGCATGGGGGCTTGTAAGTCTTATTGTATAAACTTCAATTCTTTCTAATGGATTTGCTTTTTACCTTGAGGATAGCTATGTTAAATCCTCCCCAGGTTTTTTACCGGTTTGGTTTTCCTGGGTGATCATATCTTGTGTTATTTATTTTCCGCTGCTATACGTTGATATGATATATTTGTGTTAATCTAGATTTGTTAATTTGACTAAGTAATCACTTGGCTAATTACCTAGGTTAATCTGATTGTGGTTTTAAGGAGTCTAAAAACTATCATCTTGAACCTTGTTATGGTGCTTAGTTTTTTTTTTTTTTTTTTTTTTTTTTTTTTTTTTTTTTTTTTTTTTTTTTTTTTTTTTATTTTATATATATATAAATATTATCGCCTCTTCATAAAAAAATAAAAAAAAAAAACCATTATTATCTCTCTCTGTTTTTGCCATTATGTACTGTCATTCTTTTTTATTGCAAGTTATGTTTTGGGGGAAGATATGGTAAAGCTTTTTTTTTTTTTTTAAGAAGGAAAGATATAGTAAAGCTACTGTCTGAATGTGTGGTAAAAAAGAAAGTAGCTTTTTATGTGTTGTATAGCACTTCAAAAATGTGGCGGAAGGTGAATTGATGTTTGTGTATTTGTTTATAATATATTATTATGTTATATGTAAAAATGGTATGGTTGAGTTTGTAACTTAAATTATATATATGTAATAATATAGTGTTGCCAAAGGCCTTGTAGCTGAATTGGCACCTCCCCATGTACAAAGTGCTTGGGGGTCTAGGGGAGAAAGGGTTCGAGCTGCAGGGTTAGCAAGCATGTTGTAATTATTTCTCAAAAAAAGAAGAGAAAGAAAGTAATAATATAGTGTTGTATATATTGAGTGATGTATTTATATTTTGTATTATTATCTTGCTTCAAACTTTATTTGGTTTTGTTTGGTTGGCATCTCTTGATGTGTCCATGACATCTGGAGCGCGAATCTTTCTTCTCCCATTCTAACTATTAAAATTATCAACAAAAAAAAAAAAAAAAATTGAATGACTTGTTTATAATTTATAAATGACTGGTTTTTAATTTTTATGACATAAATTACTTGTTTGGGATCTTCCATTAAAAATTAAAAAAAAAAAATTTAAAGAATTTTGTTACATTATAAACATTATTTTCTTAGTTATTACAATTTACTACTTATTCGTTCAGGTACGTTAAGATTCAAGATAGTGATCATAATATCTTATATTAATGGGTAAAAGATGGTTGGCTTATAACGAGAACACCATATGATCTGATTCAATTCCACCTTCATCGGTGGCCTAAGCAAATTAATTCATGTCGAACAAATTGTTATGACATGAAATGACGAGTTGGTTGGACATGTGATGTGAGTTAATTAGACCATTGTTTTGGAAGTATTTAATTCTCAACTGTCTGATAGCAAAAATTTGGTTAAATTTTAAATTTTGTTTTCTAACCATTTGACACAATTCAATCTTTGAGATTGCCCTAAATAGGAATCCAGCTACCAACTTTAGGAAGAACTCTATTATGTTTCCGGTGCATGTTACTTCTCCCCTCACATGAGGGTGGACCTCACAAGTGTGAGGTCGAAGTAACATGCACCAGAAACATAATATAACTTCTCCAACTTTAGAGTTTAGAGTGTACATATAAAGCATTGCAGTTTGTATGGAAGCAATATTGAAGACCAACAAGTCATTTCATTTCCTTCTATTCTTTCATTTTAAATTCGAAATTATTGAAAGAATCCCAAGAAGAGAATTCTAGAGCAATGCTTCAATTAAAAATGGAACATTTTTCTTTATCAACCAAGTTCTTCTTTCTTTCTTTTGTTTTTGCTGTTTTGTGTAGATCAGAAGCGGTTATTCAGATACCAAATAATGAGACAGTTCCAGCAGTCATTATGTTTGGAGACTCCATCGTTGATACGGGCAACAACAATGGTCTTATATCAGCGATGAAGTGTGATTTTCCTCCTTATGGGAGAGATTTTAATGGAGGAATGCCAACGGGAAGATTTTCAAATGGAAAGGTTCCCTCAGACTTCTTAGGTTGTTTGAAAACTCTCTCTCTCTCTCTCTCACACACACACACACACCATTCATGGTCATGAAGTATATGTTGTCTTGCTGCTTGCTAACACTTTTTTCTTTCTCTTTTCTAGAACACATACACACGTTAATATTCATGGTCTTGACTCTTGACACACGCACAGTGTTACTAACACTTTTTTTTCTCTCTTTTCTAAAGCTATTTCACTACCATTTTTTAGGTCATGGTGACATGGTTTGACGAGATAAAGATTTAAAAGTATACTTTGAAACTTCATATTTAGCTTTGTGACTATTCTATGTCAAACCATTTTTGTAGTTTTTTTTTTTTTTTTTGGTTTCAATAGAAATATTAGGGTTTAAATCTTCTCTTTCCACTTAATATATACATATAAACTTTTTCACTAATTACTAAATCTAAGATTCTCTATAAACTCTTTGAGATTTCACATGGAATCAATGAAATGATAATTAATGCATCTTTAACTCCAAAAAGTGAGGAAAGTACATGTTAGCTTCCGAAATCCACGTCCAAATGAGTTATAGGGTAGGAAAAATAAGATTGTGGGACTCAATGGGTGCATGTCTAATATATGAACGGAAAAGCATAAATTATCAAGTCAACTTCTTAGGTTGTTGTTGTCTTTCTCTCTTTATTATATATATAATATTTTTTTATTGCCATTAAATATATGAGAAATGCTATATTCACAACATTTTCACAACAAATTCTAAATAGTAAGTTATTATTTGTACTTATAGGTGGGCAAAAATGTAATATTTAAGTTATGGATTCAAATTAGAACCAATAACAACTTACCACTTATGATTTGTTGTAAAATTATTGTGAAAATATTGTTGACATAACACTTCTCTAAATATAACTTGTAGATAAACTCTTTCTATAAATTTTGTTTCTAAAAAAAAATTGGCCTATAATAAGAGATTTATTGGCCTAAAATGTATTACAACACAAGATATAAAGGCTGTATAGTGAGACTCCGATTAACACATAATATATACAGTTTTTTTTTTTTTTTTTTAGAATAAAATCTATATATACAAAAAAATTCACACTTAAATGGAGGTAGGACTCTCGATACCCCGTCTCCACACAAACGGACCTAACTCGTTACGAAAGTAACGAAACTATATTTTTTTGCTGAACAAAGAAACTATATTTTTATGCTATTCTAGAATTTTTAACTAATCACCGCGTTCTCTTGGTGCGATAGTCACTCCACAAGTATAAGTGCTTGTTGGGTGTGGGTTACAAGGGCTGGGGTTCAAGTCTCTAGGAGAAAATTTCACACACATATATACTTAAATTAGGCTAGAGTAGAAATTCTATCTTGTATTAAAAAAAAAAAAAGGAATATCTAATTGTTTATTTTTCTAAAAATAAACGTTAAAAGTTATTCATTCTAAGAAAAAAAAAATTTTTTTAAAAAAGTTATTACATGTGGAGACCCACATCCCTACCAAAATCCAAGCCGAATCAATGTAAAAATCTTCGACATTAAAAAATGAACCAACTGGCTTTATTTCACTTAAATGCTGGAGAAATTATAAAGTCCCCTGGTGGACCACGTCATTTGTTCACTATTCCACTAAAAAACTTTCACTTGTTTAAAATTGCTGAGTCAATAATTAATTTCTGTTTAAAAAATTTTCTAACTAACAATTTTAAACAAGTGGAAGTTTTTTAGTGGAATGGTAGACCATATCATTTGTCCACCATGTGAATCTTATAATTTCTCTATATGCTGGGAGGTGAAATACTGAAATTCATGAATTGAATTCATTTTTTATTTATTTTATTTATAATTCATTTTTTATTTTATTTATTTATTTGGTATGTATTCAGGAAGAAAAAAAAACAAAAAAAAACAAAAAAAAAAAAAAAATGTAAAAAAAGTTTCTGACATCGATGACAATTGTCTGGCTAGGTTTAGTGACTTTAGTCTCCAGGCCATATCTAACCTCAATTCATGCTGACACACACGACCAGGTTTATTTACTGTGATTTCGTTGGGCCAAGAATTTATGATCCATTCAGCCAAAAAAAAAAAAAAGAATTTATGATCCCATCAAACGTTTTTAATGTGTATGATTGTACAAAAGCATTTTATCTTACGAAAAGAAAATTACAAACTTTGTCCTGTACGTGCTTCCCTACAAAATTTATACGTTTCAGTACTGAATGATCGGTGTCCGTTCACGTGTTGGGAAGACGACACTTTTGGTAAAGACTTTGGTTCAGAATTTTAAAATATTGGCTTTAGTTAACGGGTATTTCTAAAACATTTGTTAATGGATTATTTTATAGAAATTTTGATATTATGTTTATATGAAAAATAAAATATTGTAAAAAAATTTATTTTTTTCCTATAAAATTTAAAAAAAAATATTTCATATAGGTTAACAAAACCCAAAAACGATCTCCTAGAGCTCTTGGTGCATTTCTTTTCTCTCATTTTTATCAAACTCTTTCAAAACAATAATAATAATAATAAAAAGTTTCAAGATTATGTGTTTTGACTTAATTATGTCATATTAATTTTTTAACTCTTTTATTTATTTTTTATATGTGAGACTTTCGCTCACACACACACATATATATGCCTAACATTACGGGTCTCTAATCCAATCAATGGTTGGCCTCTCATAGCATAAAGTTTCCAAATATAAAAATTCATTGGGCTTTGTAGGTCAAGTGTGAATAATTAAATCAAAATTTTAAAATTGTAATTCGGAAGCATGTGATTTCAAATTGTTGAACCAAACAAGTCGAAACTCCTAAGTTTCAAAATCCTAAATTGGTCATTGTGTTCCTTAGAGTTTTTCTTTTTATTTCCATCATTAAAATAATTCAATATGTAATAGAATTTTTCTTCTTCCCCTCCCCCTTTTTTAGTGGAAGAATTGGGAATTAAAGACCTCCTACCAGCTTATAGGGATCCAAGTTTGCAGCCCAAAGATCTCTTGACAGGTGTAAGCTTTGCATCTGGTGGCACAGGATACGATCCTTTGACACCTAAAATAGTGGTATGCACATTTTAGACTCTCCTTTTTCTCTTATAGTTCGCTAGTTATAATGCCGATGAAAGATTTAAACTCTAAACGTCTTCGTTATAAATACCAAAAAGTGTCAGTTGAACTATAAAACTTTTGTTACATTTTAAAAAGTTTTTTATTTTTTCATATAATTTTCATTATATAATAATTTTTTTATATTATTCATTGTTTTTTCTTATACTTATTTTTCATTTTTTGAGCACATATAGTCAGTCATACCACTATCTGAGCAATTACAAGATTTCAAGCAATACATAGGGAAGTTGAAAGGAATTGTTGGAGAAGAGAGAACAAACTTCATATTAGCCAAAAGTGTAGTTTTTGTGGTGGCGAGCAGTAATGACATTGCCAATACCTATTTTCTTACTGGAATAAGGAAAGCCGAATACGATATTCCATCTTATGCTGATCTTTTACTCAATTCAGCTTCTAATTTCATCAAGGTAACTTCATCTTCTTTTTCTTATATCCCCCCCCCCCCCCTAATAATTGGTGATGTTCAAGTTCACTAGTGACATAGGCCCAAATTATCGAAAAGATATTTCATGAATTTGATATGTATACATGTATCAAATATAGATGATAATTATTGCAAGTTAACTTTTATTCTTACCTTATTAACAATTAACACCTTCTAAGTAGGACTCGCGAACTGTATATCTTGGACCATGACCAGGAAATTAAATATTCAAACACTATATATAAAATATATTACTTAATTCTTTGGTGGTAAGGTATAATATAGTGGTACCAAGGTGGAATAAATGATTTTTTTTTTTAATAAAAAATTAAGGAACTATATGGACTGGGGGCACGAAGGATTGGTGTTTTCAGTGCACCACCACTAGGATGTGTGCCATCACAGCGACTTTTGGTTGGAGGCTCAGAAACTGAGTGTGCAAAGCAGCCCAATCAAGCGTCACAAGTGTTCAATGATAAACTTTCTAGGGAGTTGGGTTACCTTAACAACAATTTGCCTAATGCAAAGGTGGTCTATATTGATGTCTACAACCCCATACTTGATCTCGTAACAAATCCAAAGAAATATGGTACTATTCCTTTCTCCTTTATAATTTTAAACAGTTTTTTTTTAATTTTTTTATTTATTTTAAATTTCTAATTTTATCTTATTTAGGATATCTAATATTTGGTATATTGTAAAATTCAGGCTTTGAGATTGCAAATAAAGGGTGTTGTGGCACTGGAACTGTAGAGGTAGCAATACTGTGCAACCAATTAGACCATCATCACACTTGTACCGATGACTCTAAGTACGTGTTTTTTGACAGTTATCATCCTACAGAAAAAGCTTACAAGATAATTGTCAATCAGCTCATTACAAAATATATCTACAACTTCGTTTGAGATTGATGATTTTCCTCAACTCTCAATTAATTATCAACCAAACTTTGCAAATTCTTTTTCCTCTTATTGAAATGGGGATCGCCCTATTTTCTTTATGAAATATTATTGTAAGTTGTAACAATGAATTAGTTCTGAAAGTTTCATTGAGCTTGACCCAAATAAAAGGGATTAGGTATTGAGTTGGGAGTGCCAATTTGTGGACACGGCCACGTGACACCTCTTGGAAAGGGTTTTTAAGAAAAAGAAAGGTTTGATTTTGGGAGTATTTTTTTATTAGAAAAATCATGAGTCAAAAAAAAAGTTAAGGAGTCGCCACTTATTTTATTATTATTTTTTTTTAGGGAAAACAAAACAAGAAATAAAAACCCTTTCTTTTTTATTTGATTGACTCAATGAATAAGGAAAATGGTCTATGTCCACCAAGGATAAATTGGGGGGTCGAATTATGCCATGGGAAAGTATGAGGCACCAACGCACGCCCGATATGTCTACCGGTCTCTACTAAATAAGTAAGGACTATTTGATGTTCAATTAATCGTTCAATGGGCACAATATTATTAATCGAATTCATTACACCAAATCAAGCAAGTAGTTGATTTTATGGCATGGAGGCCTAAAGCTAAATCATAAGACATGATAACGATGATAAAAAGAAGCAGCAAGTTAATAACAAAACAAAACGATGACAAAGAAATTAACAAGCAGGTCAAGGGATTGATATAACAACTACTATAAAAAGTATGTGTAAATGAATAAGGAAAATGGTCTACGTCCACCAAGGATAAGGTGGGGGGCCGAATTATGCCATGGGAAAGTATGAGGCACCAATGCACGCCCAATATGTCTACAGGCCTCTACTAAATAAGTAAGGACTATTTGATGTTCAATTAATCATTCAATGGGCACAATATTATTAATCGAATTCATTACACCAAATCAAGCAAGTAGTTGATTTTATGGCATGGTGGCCTAAAGCTAAATCATAAGACATGATAACGATGATAAAAAGAAGCAGCAAGTTAATAACAAAACAAAATGATGACAAAGAAATTAACAAGCAGGTCAAGGAATTGATATAACAACTACTATAAAAAGTATGTGTAAACTTAAACTCTTCCAAGTCATGATCTGAGCAACAGGAGAAGATTTCATTTTAAGGGAACTAGAAAGATTATACTTTTTTTCTCTTTTTTTTTTTAAGAAAAGAGTGGCGCTTAATCAGATTAGCGTGTGACTTGGTTTTGATTTGAAGTAAAAAATAAAAGTATATATTTTTTTTGTTTGTGGAAGCCAAAAACATAAAGGTTGTTGGAAGCAAAGTGGGTCTAGGCAACTTGTAGATTAGCTACGGTGTGAAAAACTATGTCTTCATCAAAAGCTTTCAATGCATTGGTCCACCTTTTAAGAAGCCACATGCTGACATGATTTAACCCTGTACGTTTTTAGACCCCTTAAAACAAGTTGTTTAATGTAATATTTAGCCAAGTTGATTAACAAGTTCATTAATAAGATCCAGGTTAAACACAAGTAAATCATATCTTGTGAATAGTGCGAAAAAGTAAAGAACACAATGATATGATAACTCAGGAAAACCAAACCAGTAAAAAACTTGGGGAGGATTTAACCTAGCTATCCTTAAGGTAAAACAGATCCACTATGAAAGAATTGAAGTTTTACAATAAGACTTAGACCACTAACATCCTATTGCTACCTCGAGTTGAAAACTTACTACCACAACCACGTGATAGCTCCGAGTCCACGAACAACTTTTTTCCTTGATCCACAGCAACTATAAGTACTCCCACTTGTGTTTTCTTTAAGCTCTTGAAATAGCAACAAAAGAGATCACCAAGCTCTTCAAATCAATCTTTATCTTGATAACTCTAAGTATGTATGATGGTAAACACCTTTAGATCTCACAAGAGATTCACACACACAGCATATCAACAACCTCTAAAATGTGGCTAGGGTTTTTTCTTTAATACTTGAAGCAAAACATAAAACCCTACACGTCATCTGGGCTTGGGCGAGTAAGGGGGCGGTATGGAAGATTGGTCCGCTTCGCAAAGCTGAGCTTTTCGGTTCGCTCCCCTATTTGGTTGCCCTTCTTACTAGTCTGCCTCCTTTCTCTTGATGGAATATAACAATGCCCAAGCTCCGGCTTTGCTTGCGTTCTTCACCGGCACTCGCCAGATGTATCACTCATCCCGCTCCTAAGGTAAGGAGTCTTCTGTGTGTTATAATCTTTATGGGAATGAATCACATATGTTGGTTGAGAATTGCTCAGGAATTCATTGATAATGACTTTGCCAAGGGGACTAATCTTCTTTTTTGTTGATCGAGCCGCCTTCCCTCATCCCACTCGTCCAGCCCTCTTCACGAACTTGTACAATCGATGCCACAAAGATAGCCAACTCGATTATCGAAGAAATAAGGAAACAGGCGACAATTTGGCACCAGATCTTCGGAGGTGTGGAAAGAGCAACTGTGAAAAGTGGAAAAACCATCAAAAAACAACGATTGTTCGTGAAGGTTTCTACAGAAAGACCCCTTAGTTCTGGCAAACATATCACAATTACAGGTACCTGGGAGCATACCGATGGAATGAACGAAATACGAACAGTTAACATAATATAGTCATAGATCTTAGGTTGTAACTTGATCATGAGCGAATTTGTTGATGTTGCACCCACGAAGTATAGAAAGTGCCAAACATTGGGAACTACCCGAGAAGGGGTTAGGAACAGGAACAAGGAGAAGCGAGAACCACTTAAATAGAGGGAAAGACGAAGTAAGAGCATGCTATTGAAGACGTTGCAACATATGTCGGGAAAGCCTCTGTTGATTGTGTACAAACAAAATACGAGTCAAAAGGCAGGGTAAGAAGGGGTTTAGCCAATGGAGATATTAACTCTTCTGGGAACCAGTAACGCGTAAACCATGTCAAACCAAGACCAATCAATATCCGAACGGAACGGATTGGAACTTCTCCTAGAATAGTTTCCAATGCAAAATGAAATTCATAGGATATATATATGAGTAATTCAAAAGAGAAATAGAAATCTTTTTTCACATTTTCTGTTTTAAACTTCTGAAAGCTTGTTCAGAATCTCCACCTTAAACTCAAAGCAATCCTGCGCCTCATAGAGATAGAGGGACCACTGTAATACTTCGTAGGAGGGAGTTCTTTCACCCCCCAAGAGGCGCCTTTGTATGGAGCAAACACTATCCTCCTCCTATATAACCTGATCAAAGGCGTAAGGATAAGGTGAGACCTTTGGGGAAGGCGGCGCGGCCTCGGGTTCGGTTGAGTGCGTGAGCCAGATGAGATGATGATGCTTGGGCGTCGTGCTTTCCGCCCAATGAAAACACATCTTCTATATCCCGCTCCCGTGGCGGACTGGCCAGGGCTCTGATAGTAGAAGAAGACGATGATTCTTCCGAACCAACCAACCAAGTGAAGGGAGATTTGGAAAACAAAGTAAAGCCCAACCATGAAAAAGCCCAAGTAATAATGATATGTCGTAGGTCCTTGAGATATAACATTATTATAAAATAAATAATGAAATAAAGAAACTGAAGAAGTCCCTTTTTTTTTTTTCTCTGCTCGTTTGTCATTCTTTGATAGACATATTTGAAAATGAAGATTAAGGCCCATATAATTAAGAAAATGAAGAAGAGTAAAAAAATAGAAAACATGAGCAAACACTGTCGTCCTCCTATATAACCTGATCAAAGGCATAGGGATTAGGTGAGACCCTTGGGGAAGGCGACGCGGCCTCGGGTTCGGTTGAGTGCGTGGGGGCGGGTTGAGAGTCGAAGGGGGCCGGTTCACCAGCCACGGGAAGCCTGACATCCGTCTGCTCGTGAGCCAGATGAGATGATGATGCTTGGGCGTCGTGCTTTCCGCCCAACGAAAACACATTGTCGATATCCCGCTCCCGTGGCGGACTGGCCGGGGCTCTGATAGTAGAAGAAGATGATGATTCTTCTGAACCAACCGACCAAATGAAGGGAGATTTGGAAAACAATGTAAAGCCCAACCATGAAAAAGCCCAAGTAATAATGATATGTCGTAGCTCCTTGAGATATAACATTATTATAAAATAAATAATGAATAAAGAAATTGAAGAAGTCTTTTTTTTCTTTTTTTTTCTCTGTTCGTTTGTCATTCTATGATAGACATATTTGAAAATGAAGATTAAGGCCCATATAAATAAGGAAATCAAGAAGATTAAAAAAAATAGAAAACATGAGTATTTCCTAGATACTAATGAGAAATCAAGCGATGCCGAGTATTCCGTGCATCTATCACAAGGGGGGCTTGGGACTCGAACCCAAATCTTCCACGACCCCCCACGAATCAACAAAAACGAAGCTACCAATCCAGTACCTACTTTACTGAGCCATTTAGTCAATGACAGATCCGCTTTGGCGTACTACCAAGTTTCACGTTGGCATGTGACACTCTCCTTCCTTGCTTTTCCATATGCTTGTTGGAGAAGGCCGGTGAAGTGCAGGAATGCTATATGACCGAACTCGAACTCGCGGGAGTCGATCATCTACTTATATACTACAACATTTGTTTGTTGACCCAATAAGATGATAAGATCATGATAAGAAAGGTATCATCATAGATATGAAATAAATATCTATATCTCTTTAGCATGTTATGGCCTTACATCCTGATCTTTTTGAAGGTTTCATCCTTCGAATTCTGAAAGTACTATAAGGTGAGTAGAGCAAAGGAAGAAGCTCTTACTCACTTAAGGGTAAAGCGCTAATGCCACTAGCTTACTGGCTTGTTAGAGCAACTAGACTGGCACTAGCTCATAGCATTTTTAAGCTGTATCCTGTGATCTAAAATGTGCTGTCGGAAGATAGCACGATACCCTTGCCTGGACTTTTTTTTATATACCTAAGAAGCTGTGACATCTGAAGAATGCCCGATTTCATATGTTTGAACCATCTCCGCTGAGGAAATAATCTTGGACCCGGAATAAGAACTATTTAAATCAGAACTTGCCTGAATAAAAGGTTCCACAACTTTAAATAACTCTTCCATAGGAAACTAATCCAAATTTTTCTTACAATTCGCCACACTAAGGTGAAAGGATTCGAACCTAAACAGATGCGTTGACCAGACTGCGCTACACCTTGTCTTACCCACTCACTAGCTTTTCGTCCTTCGCCTCACCTCACTGCCGATCACCGCACTCCTTATCTACACTAAATGTCCGTACCTTACGTTCTTTTTCGCGAAGAGCGACCTCGACCGACCGAACCAATGCCTTATCAAACATACTTTGATTTTGTCAAGGCTCTCGTGGGCAGCCGTACATGATACCCGATAGTTTGCACCCGCCTGCAGCGAAGGCCTGGTCAATCGTATATGATCATAAAAATCGGAGTCGCTAACACCCATTTTGAGTTGCCTCGTCCTTAAAGTCAAGTTGGATCTTCATTCTACGAGAAATCTGCCTGTTGATTGTTCAAGTGGGCTGCAAGCAAAGGGAATAAACCCCGAGCGGGATTAGAGGGCACCTCCCTCCAAAAAGGAGGGGGAACACTTAGCCCATATAGGATACATGACCGACACTAAGCACTGCAGCAGCGAGCGGGTTAGCCAAGCAGCAGCTTTTTACGGGACGACTAAGTGCGTTGAAACCAACCTGCGGTTGGATAGTGACTTCCTGTGCTAGTAGACGCTACCTTACCCCCCTTACTAGAGGACCCGAATGAAGCCGCTTGGCAAGAAAGATTAAAAATTTGCTAGATTTTGCTCTGTCGTATTCTCTTAATTTCATTTATTAATTAATTCATTCCAAGCTTCATTCAATTATCTGTCTCGACAAGCTGAATTTTTATAGGTGTTCAGCTCACAAGCTTCACCCAAACGATTTCACTCAAATAGGTGCATGACTCAATCAAAGGATGGAACAGAACTCCAGTTAGCATTAGATTCTCCTAGTGGTTGATTTTTTGTCAGCATTAGGGGGTTTTGATTACCCTTGTGGCACCTGTGGTGGTTGTCGTTGATGATTTACCATAGACTTCCACACTTATTATCCAAGGAGCTGACAATCCCTTGAATAGTAAGGCCTTGGCATCTACCAAGTGCCCTCCTAGGCCTCACCATGAGATGAGGCCTGTGGGTGAGATCGTGTGTGGTCTCAAGTTAATAACAACTCAGGCCTTTGTCTGGGGCAGGTTAACTAATGGTTTCTTGGGTGTCTTGTTAAGAGCAGACATCCAGGGGTGCAACAAAACCTCGCCCAATCCCTTCCTGGGATAAAGAGGCGGAATCTCCCTCACCCTATAAATCGACGGACCGCGATTACAAGATCGGATTCATGAACTTCAGCAAGAACGCGATTCTCTTTTGAGACAAATAGAGCAGCTCCCACTAAGGGGTGGAACCGCGCAGGATAGATGAAATTGGTCGAGTGGTCTTAGTTGAAGGTGTGAGATTGCATGTGTTTATGGATTGAACGAGATTCAAGCTGTGTGTGAAAATGGTTGAATTTGCCAGCAGTGTGAAAGGAATAGTGTCTTGAGAATAAGAATGTATGTAGTATTACCATTCCCCCGGGCGAAAGTAGTTCTTCTCCTCGGGCTCTACTTTTCTATTTTTGACTAATGTAGCCGAAAGAGTTTGCTAGGATGGCTTGGTAAGCAAGCAAGCAGGCGAAAACTCCCAGTTTTTTCTCTTCTTTCTTTTTTGTATTTCCTATTATATATATGATAAAAATTTTCTTCCTAAAGTCAGGAATGGCAAGGCGGGGAACTAAAGAGATACCTTTAAGCCATATTAATTAGTCCAACTCTACTATCTCAATAGGACTAAAGCATACTTCCTTTAGCTGCTAATAGTAGATCAAGGACTTCTGCTTAGAGTCCTAGGAAGAGTAAGAGCAAGACAACAATCTTCCTTCTTTCTCGTATATACAAGTCTGTCTTAAAGGGCTGTTAGTAATAGAAGGAGTCTTTCATATAAGTCCTTGAGGCAAGACACATTGGGTCATTCGGTCACTCACTCCTACTTGAAAGAGCATTTAATGAGGATATCGCTCAGGCCCCCTCCAGCTCTGATTCTCCTCTGCTCACTAAGACCTTGTTAACCTTCTCTCAAGTGAGTGAAGTGACCAATGGAATGGGTATTGGGCACGAGGGAGTACTCTTTTAGTAGACTCCTGTAACTCATTAAGGAAATTAACCCTTGTTTGCACAAGCACGAAAATAAGAAATCTTTCTTTTTGCCCGAAAGCATACATAACTCCTTGATTAACTATTAGCAGCTAAAGGATAAAGGAAGAAGGCGTAGGCACAGAGCGAATATAATCATCTTTTATGTAACTTCAGGGTCAACGGAGGCTAATGCACTATCTCCAGGCTATCGAAGATGAAAGAAACTCTTGAGACTATAGGATACAAACAAGGAACTCCCTTTTTGCTTGGCTTGACCATATAGGGCAGCTCCACTTCCAGTATTGTTGGAAGAAGCAGTGCAGTGTAAGCAGGTTAGTTTGGGAAGCAATGAAGGAACCAGAGATAGAATTTAGGAATGCAGTCACGTGTCTTACAACATTAGGGCTTCTAGACTGTGAGGCTATTGAAAGGTACGAATTCAGAAGCTGAGAGTAGCAAAGATGGAAATTCCAGCAAAGGAAGAAGCGATTGAGTTGTCCGAATGAAAACCGATCTACTAAGGCCCTATTGAATTAAGTGGGAGAAAGCTCAATCGATGGAAGGGAGGAAGAGAACAGCTACTACAGCTGGGAAAGTTTCTTTGGATAGAAGGAGGAGAAAGGAAAGGGTTGGATTTCCTTGAGTTTCTTTGAGACCAATTTGACGGGCCTTCACTCGTGGAAGAATTGGGCCGTAATAGCAAAGTGAACTCTTTACATAACATAAAGTGAGTCAACTTGCTCGATGTAGGCTTGCTCCTCTTGGCAACCTTCTTCAAGTAGGCTTCTTTCTTCGATAACGCTTAGGAATTCCTAGAGACTGAGCAACTAAGTTGAATTCTATTTCTAGCTTTTTTTATTGCTATATATTTCGTAACTGGGCAGCCAAGTTGAGCAAACAATCACATATGTAAAGAGGTGGGCGAAGACACACCCTGGATGGGCCTTTACTGAAGGAAGACTATTGATCCCTTTGCTGACTCTCTTGTTGCAAACTTATTTCATATTTTGAACTAGGGTTCCCATTTTTTTAGTGTAAAGTGAGCCTGAACGCACTTCATAAGTCTTGCTTGGTTGCCTGTGTTGTTGTTTCAGCAGCCTATTACCCATAAGGTGAATCCATATCCCCATATCCTGAGCCTTGCTTATACAGAAAAATGACCCTCGACCTAGATACGAGCGCGTTGAGCTTTTTAGTGCATTCCGAAAGAAGCGACAAACTTACTCAATAGAGGTGAAAAAAATAGCTTTTAATACGCGTTTAGCAAGCCTTTTAAGGACCACAAACACAAAAGCCATTTGCTTCTCGTTAAGAGAAAGAAGTTTCTAACAACAACTGATATGTTGAAGCAGGCGGTAGGCGAGACAGGAAGGAGCCTCTGAACAATCTGATGAACCGCGCTAAGTGTGCTTTTCTGGCGTCTTTGAGTTTATGTTATAAGCCAACCTTTTCTGATCCTAGTTTATAGTAGGGCAAAGAGTCCTATGCCCTCTATTCTGATGATATGGATTCGACTTGTCGAGTGATTTTTGAAAAGTGAGTTGTCCCTCTTCGGAGTAAAATTATGGTTTGGATGCAGATGATACTGAGACATCGCTTGATGCTGAGGGATCGGATACTTTGTTTCCAGAGAACCTGGATCCTTTGGTTCGGGAAAAGCTGCTTCACGCTCTTGCCTCGGTTGCTTCGCAAGCTTGCGTTGCTCTAAGTTGATCTCTTCTCTTACCTTGAAAAGGAGAGTTTCTGCTCCTCGACCTATTCTTACTTTTGAAAGGATATTAAACCCATGCCTTATGGGGTCCCCCGTGGATTTTTTTTACAAAATATTGTCTATGCCTTCTTCCATCGGATGCATTATCTAAAGGGGGGTAAACAATAGGAAGCTCTTCCTGTCTACTGGTTTATACCACTAAATGATGGCATTAGACCCTAACTACCTTGTTCCTGATTGGATTGCTTGTCTTGATTCTCCTAGTTACTTCTCCACTTAACTCCACTATCAAACTAGGGATATTTGAACTAAGCCGAATCTGTGGAGCGAGGACTGCTAACCCGACTCTATTAATCTGTTACTAAGCCGAATCTGTGGACTGAGTCGCTAACTGCACTCTGTCTTGTCTTGAAAGAGGAACTCCCAATTACAAATCCATATATATACCTATTCTACTTTCCTGCAATAAAGACTCTATGAATCTGATAGCATATGGGGCTTTTACCATAGTAGCTACTCACTCATAACTCCCTCTAACGTAGGGAAGTAATCCAATCCCGAAAACGAAACTATAGTCGCTAACTTCACAAGACACTTGTTAGACGGTTTACAAAGCACCGTTCTTTCTCGAAAGATTAATTCATGCAGGCAAGTTCTTGAACCGAGCTCACTGCCTTCTTCGTTTAGGAGTGCCCTATTGCTCTTTAGTATCAAATCTGTTCCTTCCTTACCTCCCTTTGCTTGGCTATTCGTCTTTAGCGCGCGCTCTTGCTTACCTTGCCCGAGCTTAAGTGAAGCGATCTGTCTTTCCGCTTTAAGATTGATTTTACCGCTGAATTAAAGTAATGAAATTGCCCAGTTAAATAGCATTAGAAGAAGTTTCCCTCTTAACGAGGGATGGTTACATTGTCCTTCCCGGCTCTTTGAGTTGATGACTAGTAATAGAACTCCTAACTTTGGACAAAGAGTGATTGCTGACTTTAGGTGTTAATACTGACTCTGTTGACTTCACTCTTGACAGCTTGTTCTCTTTTTATAGTCACTCACAACTCTTATTAAACACTCCTAGCTATAAGGCAAGAGAGTGACTAGGCCGAAAAGGTGGAGCAAGGGAGTACCTATGAACGAAGAACTGGTAACTAACCTCTTGACTAATGGCTTGCCTTCGTTAGAAGGAAAGAAAGCTTATCCACGAAATCAACGTGTATTGTTTACTTTGCTTTAATGAATGCTTAAATCCCTACTTCCACAGCTTTAATGGGTGATTCTCCATTCCTCATTAGAGTTCGGAAATTTCCTAGAATCATTGCATTCATTATAATAAGTTGAGCTCTTCACAATGCTTAGTCTATGATTCAATTACCAATCCTGAACTCAATTACCAATCATTCAGTCGTTTACCTCGGACTAGCTACTAGTTAGAAGTCCACTCTTATACCTTTGATAGAGCTTTCCTCACTCGTTACTCACTCCTCACATAAGGGGAACTCCTAACATTCCCTCTGAAACAAAAGGGAAGGTAGATTGTGACTAAGCCGAAGCTTCAATACCGTAGACTGACAACGTAACTTGAATACCTTTCCTTGCCTCTGAAATGACAGGTATGCAGTCTGATGTCTCTGTGAATTTGTCCCCCACTAGAGGAGTTTTTGGGGGAGCAAGAAAACGGTTGCGAAGAAGCTATTAGTCATAGATTCCACTCAATCTTTTACACCGATGTATCGTACTCTCTCGACCAGGTTATCATAAGAAAATACTGTGAAATCTTTCCGAAGTGAAAGAAGGAGGGAAGGCGTGCTACAACTAACATAACAACCAGCTGAAAAATGCTAGCTCTAGCTAGGCTATCACGCAATGGCTTTCTCTGATAGAGGCTCATTTCTTCAAGCTCCGCCCAACCTATACAAGGTGCTGTTCGCTTTCGCTCAACCACTAGTGGCTTATGTAGTGGTCAGCATTCCTACGTGCTCCTCCTTGCCCCCCTACTTAAGAATCCAAGTGTGCCCTTTGGATGTTGTCGTGACGCTTTGGTTACGAAGGTTGCCGGGGTCCAGGTTTATGGATGGATTCAGTCAGTGAAAGTCCCTCAAACTCAATCAATATAAACAACATGTTATGACCGGTTAGGCTTGGTTGATTTCGTCAGAAAAGAATGTAGGTTTCGGGGGTTCATTGATTGGTACACCTCCGGTGCTGGTAAGGTTGGGACCATGGTCGTCAGTCTCCGGGTTGCCGGCCGATAAGATCTTTGAGATTAACCAACCAACTGGGTTGGTTTGGTTATTCCTTTCTATTGAAAATGAGTCAGCTGTCTGCGCAAGTCACCTTCTTCTAGGCTCCGCTGGACGACACAACATTCTCGTTCAAATATAGGCCGGCCGTACTTGTAATGGTTCCCAAGGATCCACTAGGACCACTTAGGTCTACGTTGCCACGATATTGTTCTATGGAAGCAGGCGGGCTGTTAGAAGTTCGGCCCGATTTTTTTGGTGTCGTAGGGGAGGGATTGACCTTTTTAACGCATATTCAGTCATACTGTCATGGCCCCACTGATTTGTTTTCGATCAGAGCATCGAGCAGCGCTACCCGGTTCTACTTGACTAAGCCCCGTGCTCGTCCAAGGAGGGAGTTTGCTTTACCCAACTCCCTTTTTGATAACAAGGCAGAAAGCCTCGACCCGACATTCATTAGTTTCGAATGAAGAATGAAGAGTGCCCTGCCCCAGCAAGCACTTACTCCTATCAAAATGAAAAGCATGACTTTACTAAACAAGCAAGAAAAGCCCTTTACTAAGAAAATAGATAGGGCTTTTCTCGCTTATTGCTTTCTTCGCATACTTTCGCGTATTAATAGAATAATTAATAGAATACATATATAAAAAGGCTTTCCTTGAGTTTTCAATAAGGCTCGCGCTAGGCATTCACGTTTTTTGGTTTCCCTAAAATCGAATATTTTTAAGTTGGTAAAGACCCACCCCTTGTTTCAGTCAGAATAAGTCCCCAGGACCCCGGGACATTGGCTTCCGCCAACAGTGGACTATTAAGGATCGCATCCTACGCATATTCTACATTATAGCCTGCACCTAATTCAGCTTCCGCTTCTAGGAGATCAAACGGAGCTCGATTAGTTTCTGCTAGACAAGAAATGAAGAACATAACCAATACAGGGAACAAGGGAATAGCGGACCATATCTGCTTTTGCGCCATGACAATCTCACTCAAATTACGGGGACCTACACATATTAGTACAGTATACCGGGGTCCCTGGCCAGAACCACATGTGCAAGTTTCCCTGCATATGGCTCATCCGTGCTTTCCGAGGCTTTGCCTGTGACTGAGTATGGGAGAAGGGGGCGAAACTGCACACTTGCACGTTCAGAGCATTGTCCGAGTGAATAGGCAGCGCCTACCAAGCAAAGCTTTCTTGAAGAGGCTGGGCTAGTTCCTTTTCAGCGCCTGCCTTTTATTTAGATGTTGGGGCACGGCAAGTCCCAGGAAAGTATAGGTTGGCTTCCAGCTCCATCTTGGCCGGCATCCTGCTCTCAAGGGGGTGGAGTCCTGGGGCGAACTACTCATTGCTGTGTTGCCCCAATCCAAGGAAGGGCACTTGGTGAGGAGTATAGTTTTGAGGGAGGGAAAGCATGGTTGACAAGCCACTTCGAGGAGGCGACTGGACTGGAGTGCTTTCATCAAATGATGCATGTGGGCTGAGACATTCCCATCCCAAGTGGTGGCCTAATTTGGCCTGGCCTGGTCGGGAAGAGATTCACATAGATATTATTGCTATCTGGGAATAGATTTCTATGTTAGCTAGCGGGGGCAGGCTTTCCTATGGTAGTCCTGCTGTGGCCTTTGACCGTCCGTCCTGTCTCATCTTGATTTGGCTATACTTGTATGTAGCAAGCCTTGTTAGCTTCACATGAGAGCCTTTTTCTAAAGGCTAAAAAGGCACTCATCAGTCAGCTCGGCCCCTTTACTATTTAGTTTTGTCGCCTATTAAGAGAATAGGTCTCGTTCAAGCGGCCCACCCTTATTCATCTATACTAGCTTCCACGCACGACCCAATAGGAACGATTTCCGCACCTCTCTCTAGATAAGAAGCAGAACACACCATCACCTACAGCCCTTTCCTCTGTCGGGGACTTCCACGATTTGAAAACGGGTGGCATCATCGTATGCTCGACGTTTGTTGCCCTGGTTTATATCCCGGAGTAGTCCTATAGCCGATCTGTCACCTAACCTACTTAAACAACCTAAAGGCTTGGCCCCGTCCTATTTGGAGAATGAGTCTTATAGCATGGCTTAGTCAGTTATTCTCGTAGTTCAGATAAGATTCGGACTGCCACTTTTCTGAAAGCATGGTTCTTGCCTTCCTCTCTCCTCCCTCCTTGGAGCTCGTCCATTCGTTGGGTGATCCCTTACTCTCATGTTCGAGTGTTTGCTCGTTGTTTAGGAAGGTGAGTGATATTTCTGCTCATTGCAGTCACCTCCGGGGTTCTTCGCACCTGGATAGTACCAGGACCCTTATGCCCCGGCCCTTGATCAGATAAAGTTGCCCGCTCGAAGCCAGCCCTATGACCCACAACTCAAAATGAGCCTTGCGACGAGATGCGGACATTCCCCATGCTGCGGTTCCCTCTGGTCCGTTCCCGAGTTAGGTTAGGGGAACATCCGAGCGATTGCCTTCGCGAATCCAAACACGCTCACAAGGCACACAATAATAATAAGACCAATAGAGACTTCATAAGAGACCATTTGAGCTGCAGATCGTAATGCTCCTAGAAAGGCAAGCATATTGGAATTCAAACTTCCAGGACAAAAGGAAGAAAAGTAGAATGAAACAAAAGGAAACATAGGAAGCTAACCTACTTCTCACTTTGTTTGTATAACTTGAAAATTCACTGAAGATGAGCTTCAAAAACTGTAAATTGGGCTATTACAAGCTTTAGTCCAAATACATCTAAAAAATAAATCATATTTAAAAAGGTTATAATCACCAGAAATAGGCCTCCTAATATGGTGATGGAACCATCACAGACAAACTATCCACTGTAAGCTCGCTCATATATAAATAAAAGAAAGTTCTTCTAAAGAGACTAAAATTTTAAAAGCATCAAAGTGAAGGTTCATCAGTTCAGTTAAACTTCAAAGTAGGAAAGATTACAAATATATATACTGAGTAAACAATCACCTTGCCAGTTTTGTATTCAGTTTTTCAATCATCACTTCAGAGTTCAACAATCAATAACAAAGACACGTTTCACTCATAGTTAAAGTTATAAAATAGCATGCTCAAGTGAGGAGAAAAAACCAAAGAGCGTCACCCAAAACGTTATCACGAAAAAGTCTTAACAATATAAATTGTTATTACCACCAGATTAAAGACCTCCCTAATTCATTCCAAAAATTCTAAATCCACTAATCGATCAACCTAGAAGGTAACATCAATACCAACCATAGTGGAGGAGGAAATCATCAATAACAAACAAGCTAATATCAGAAATCCACATATAATTCCCAACATTTTGACAAGATTATGAAATTTGAGACAATATATACTATCAGCAACAATTTTAAAAAGAAAGCATTTAAAATGTAATGGTGTGTTCAAAGGACCTTGAAACTACGACTATTGGCAAATTCAAATCCATTTCAAAACCTCCTGCTCTATGAAATTAAGGATGGCATAAGCATATAAGGTCATGCCAACAGAAGTTTGAATCTTCAAAATTGGTGCTGGCTAGTAACAGACTAATAGACAAAAATCCTAATACTCGCATATTATGCTAACAATGGAGAAATGGAATAAATCTCAAAATTTTTAAAAATCAAGAAGTATGAGTAGCTTCATTATCAGAGAGAGAGAGATTATGCGATGAACACGTAACTGCTTGTTTTCATAATTTATCGAAAAATTGAAATATGTCGGTACCCAATCCAATGAATGAGCATCCAAAGATGCAAATGAAACAATGCAACTAAAAAAAAGAGATATACCTTGGCATCAAATGCTAAAGAAATGGAATGGGAACTATGAAGAAGAAAATTGTTTCAAGTTTCTTTTTCAGATGGAGGCATATTTCTTCTTCCAAGTTCGATCAAGATTTTCTCATTTTCTTCGATGGAGAATACAAATTGAAGTCAGAATCATCATCACTGACAAAGTTATGGGCCATTGAAGAAGAACCCAAATGAAACCCCTCACTAACATTTGAGCCAATTCCCAAACCTGGCAGACCCAAGCGTAATTTTGGCAAAGAGATGTGGCTAGTGTCATCAGTGACAGTGACTTGAGGCTGAGGAGGCGGATAATTTCTTCCCATGGGAGAAGTACACAGTGACAAACTCGTATCACATTCATCATCATGAGAGCCCTTTAAAGGTGAGTCAGAATCAGTATATGTTGTTTCCATTGAATTCGAATTTGAAAGCTCCAAACAAGAGTTTAAGAGGTGGGGGGAAGGTGTGACAGAGTTTGAAATAGAACAAATGGTAAAGGCAGGTATTGAAGTTGAAGTAGGTGGGAGAGTGTCGGTGGAGAGATCTTGAACAAAAGGACAGATGCATTCAGCATGGACCCCACACCTTAGGATATGTGATATAGCAGCTCCAAATTCAACCTCCACACGATTCTGCTCAAATTGATTTAAGTCCTTTGAATCGATGGGACTTTCATATAGCTTTAAAAACCATACATGATTACACGTCATATCCGTAATCCGTTTGAATCTGTAAGGAATCGAAATAATGAACTTTATCCCATTAAATTTTAAGGAGACATGAAAAGTATCATGCCATTTCGGTTCTGAAACAACACAATAATAAAATTTTAGATAATCACAATCACAACCGACCCAGAATGAAATGGAATTTCCAAAACTTTGATGATTGAACCACTTTGGAATCTATGAGCCTTTCTTATCATTTTTTTCTTTTAAGGATTAGATATAACTTCACAACTCCCATTTATTAAAAATAAATAAAACAACATGAGAGTTGATACTGTGAGGGTCTTTCCTATTTAATTTATTTATTTTGGTTTTTAGGTATTTGAATATTTTTTTATGGATGTATACTTAGTGGCTACAATATAGGACTAAGTGGTTATCTTATAGGATTAAAAAAAAACTTGATAACCCTCACTTAATTATAAATTTTTTAAAAATAACTTGATAACAAAACAAAATAACATGAGAGATTTTCTTATTTATTTTTTTGGTTTTTTAGGCATTGAAATTTTTTGTTATGGATGTGTACTTAGTGACTACATTATAGGACTAATCACATCCCTAGGTTTTTTTTGTAATTGGAAAATGTAGTAATCCCAAATTATAATATATGCAAGGGTGAAGCCACGTTGGGGCTTGGGGGGCCATGGCCCCCCTTAGCTTTTTTAATTCTCCATTAGAGCTAGTAAAAAAAAATTATAAATTTCTAAAATTACATGTAAATTTATTCATTGGTCCCCAAATTTTAGAATTGACTCTCTCAAAATTTAAAATTATCATCTAAAATTTTTGAAAAAGTCCAATAAATGTAAAATATTGTGAAAGTAATATGAAAATATTTTGGACGTAGCACTTTTCAAATTAAGTTGGTAAACAAAAAAACAAAGAAAACAAATAATAAATCTAGTAGAAAAAGCCTAAAAAAAAAAAACTCTCCATTGGCCCATTCCTCAGGCCATAGCTCTCCAAATATTAGCAAAGCCCCAAATCTCCTTTTAACATATTCCAAATCCAAAAAAAAGAAAACAAAACAAGTCTGTATCATATAGTTATTTTGTGTGCATCCACTAATGTCGTTTCCTCGACTCCAGGCTCCTGCTCCTGCTCCAATTAAGGGTCTGTTTGAGATTAGTTAATTTTGCTAAAACTGAAAACTTTTTACTGAAAGTACAATAGATAAAGATAAAAGTTGGCTGAAATAGTACAGTGGAACCCATTAATAGTACCAAAAAGTGCAGTGAAACCCATGAATAGTAACAAAAATAAGCTGAATAATAAAATAAGTTGGCAAAAATAATTTTTGCCAAACGGATACTAATTCCATTGGCAACCATTAGTAGGGCGATGAGTGTTAATAGGTCTTTACTATTCAAGGAGTGTTTGGATAGATGTAATATGTTGGATATTGGGTTCGCGGATCCACGTTTCACTTGGGCAAACAAAAGGGAGGTGCAAGCTTCGATTCAGGAGAGAATTGATAGATTTTTTGTGAACCCAAGTTGGTGTGTGATGTATCCTAATGCTAAGATAACTCATTTGACCCAATGCCACTCGGACCACTGTCTAGTGCTTTTGGAGGTGCAGCCGAGAACCCAAAATGGGAGGAGTAGGTCTTTTCATTTCCAAACGGGGTGGTTGTTGGATCCTTCTTTTCTCCCAATAGTGCATCAGGTGTGGGAAAGTAATAATAGGCTAGTTGATGCTATTATTTGGTTTACGCAGAAAGCTAAGGAGTGGAATAAAAATCAATTTGAGAATATTTTCACTAGAAGAAAGAATTTGATGTCGAGACTGAATGTTATTCAAAGAGCGCTAGCTTTAAGACCATCAAAATAACTTGTGAAGTTGGAAGATGAGCTCCTTAGGGATATGGATCTTGTGCTCAGACAGAGGAGGAGTTGTGGGCTTTAAAATCAAAGGGTGAATTGGATGATACAGGGTGACCATAATACGAACTTTTATCATGTTTCAACCTTGGTTAGACGGAAGAGGAATCAAATCATGGCTATCAAGAATGTAGTGGGGGATTGGATCCATGAGGAGGTGGAGATAAAAGATTTCATTAGGTGTGGCTTTGAGCAGATTTTCTTGTCTTCTCATTCTTGTGTGTCTAGGCTGGATCCCGCTATTTCTCAATGGCAACTTAAGCTATCGGATTTGGAGAAGGAGAGTATTAGTGGGGGGGCCTTCTGAAGAAGAGATAAAGGCAGCCCTTTGGTCTTTGAAGCCTTTCAAAGCCCCGAGTCTGGATGGGCTTCACTCGGGATTTTTCCAAAAGTTTTGGCATATTGTGGGTAAGTCCGTGATTGAAGAGGTTCAAAAGGTTTTTGATGACAGAGGAGTGTCTGAGGCTTTGAATAGTACCCATATTGCCTTAATTCCAAAAATTTAGGGTCTGGAAACTTCGAGTAACTATAGACCTATTAGTTTGTGTAATACAGTGTATAAGGTGGTTACTAAGATTATTGTGGCAAGGTTGCGACCTTACTTGGACAAACTCATCTCTCCTATGCAAACGGCTTTTGTGTTGGGTCATAAAGGGATTGATAATATTATTATTGCCCAGGAGATCATGCATTCCCTTGGGAAGAAGAAAGGTGGGACTGGGTATATGGCACTTAAGATTGATTTGGAGAAAGCTTATGATAAGCTTGAATGGAATTTCATCAGAGATATGCTTATACGGGTTAATCTTCCAATGGATATTATAGATGTCATAATGAGTTGTGTGTCTACAGTTTCTACATCTATTTTATTCAATGGAAAAGCCCTTGACCCAATCTATCCCTCTAAAGGTATAAGGCAGGGAGCCCGATATCTCCATACTTATTCATCCTGTGCATGGACTATTTTGGTAGCTCATTGAAGAGGAGTGTAGTGGGAAGTTGTGGCATCCAGTGAAGGCATCTCAGAGTGGTCCAGCTTCTTCCCACCTTTTATTTGCAAATGATTTAATTCTTTTTACCAAAGCTGATTAGGTTAATTGTGCGGCCATTTTGTAGCATTTCTGGCCAAACAGTGAGTGAAGCTAAGTCAAGAGTGTACTTCTCACCAAATGTTGATAGGGATACTAGGGAGTCCCTTTGACATTTTGGGGTTTGCGTCAACACCGTATCTTGGTAAGTACCTTGGATTCTCGCTAAAACATCCGGGTTCTTCTTCATATGATTATGACTTTATTTTGGATAGAGTGAAGCAAAAACTTTCCGGGTGGAAGGCTAACCATTTATCTTTGGCTGGCCATAGAGTGCTCATTCAGTCATCATTGGCTGCTATCCCCTTGTACATTATGTAGTGCTCTTACCTTCCGGGAAGGGTATTGAATGGACTAGATAGAGTGAATACGAACTTCCTTTGGGGGTCTATAGATTCAGCCAAGAAGATTCATTGGGTTGGTTGGGAGAAGGTGACAAAATCCAAAGAGGAAGGTGGTTTGGGGTTGCAAACAGCCAAGGGTAGGAATGTGGTGCTCTTATCCAAACTTAATTGGAGATTTCATAAGGAGGGGGAGGCATCTTGGGTTAATGTGTTGAAGATGAAGTATTGCAACCATCAAAGAAGAGCAACCGCTAATGCAAATAGTCTCCCTTGCTCCTTAATTTGGGCAGCTATGAAGAAAGGGATGGGCACTTTTAACAAGGGTTGTAGATTGTTGGTGACAAAAAACAGCACTTTGAATATTTGGCATAACAATTGGACGAATGGGGGACCCCTTAGAAAGTTGATCCAAGGGCCTATTTCTCAAGAAGCCAATCTTTTGGAAATTAAAGATATTATGCTTGATATGGGCTGGGATTGGGAGAAAACAATCTTTGAGTTACCAGATGAAGTCTTGATTTATGCAATTCCCATATCGACCTTAGGAGGTGGCTCAGACAAATTGGCTTGGGCCGGATCATCCAATGGGTCCTTTGATGTCAAAGGCGCATATGGTTTTGTTATGGAGTCTTCCAATGAGATTGCTTTTACAGCTAGCTGGATTTGGAAGGCAGATTTGCTTCCAAAGGTTAGAATGTTCCTTTGGTTGTGTGCTCACAATAGTATTGGTGTTAAGGTTTGTTTAGGAAGAAGAGGAGTGGTTCAAGATGAAGTGTGCCTTGTTTGCTGCAATGGTGCTGAAACTATCTTACATGTCTTGAGAGATTGCTCTCACCTAAAACATATTTGGAACCAGCTAGGGGTCACGGCTTCTAATTATGATTTCTGTCATGTTAATTTGTTCGATTGGTTGTCTCTTAAAGTTGGAACTAATGATAAGCTGCATGTCACGGGTGCGCCTTGGAAACTTGTTTTTCCCTTTGCTCTTTGGAGCATTTGGAAGAGTAGGAATGACATCGTTTTCAATAGGAAAGGTCGGACTCAAAATTTGGATTTGGATATTGTGTATCAAGCTATGGAGTATCTTCATTGTGTGGCTGCTCCAAGGATGCAAGGCCGTAGAGAGAATTAGGTGGGAGCGTCTTGTGCAAGGGTGGAAGAAATTGAACACTGATGGTTCATGCAGTGAGCTTCACAGCCTGGCTAGTTGTGGGGGAGTGGTGAGGGATGAAGATAGGTAGTGGGTAGCTGGGTTCAGTAAGCGGACTGGGGTCACCAACTGTTAGGAGTCTTAATTAGGAGGGTTGCTAAATGTAATGACCATTGCTATTTTAATTGGTTAAGTGCTTGGCTGCCTGCTAAGGTACCTAATTAGCTAAAATAGCAAAGGTGAGTATATAGGAACTACAATAAGGCTATAGGGATGCTTGTACCCGAATCAGGTGTGAAGGTTAGTGAAGTTAGTTGTGACAGCTAGGACAGCTGGAGTGTGAGTTAGTTACACAGTTGTAAGCACAGCCATGTGCAGTCACTTACCAAAGAGAATTGGGGTATAAGGATGAGAGGATGTAACCATAAGGGGCATCAAGACAGTAAAGCTCAATATTCTTCTGTTGTTCTATTCTTCTTTCTGTTACTCTATTCTTCTTCTCCATTCTTTCATTCATCCCAGGAGGCTTAGCTAACCTCGAATTTAGCTATTATCACCTCATCAATTCAGCACTTAACAATTGGTATCAGAGCAGAGATTCTATGACTAATGGCTGAGACACGATCAACAGCTGCCATAGCAGCCACTAATGAAGCTATTTCTTCTCTTCGAGCTACTTCTGATCATCATGGCAAAAGCATCCAGGAAATGCAAAAGATTCAAGAGATTCATACTAGACCAATGAATGAGATGAACCAACATCTTATTTCAATTCTTCAGAAGTTGAACACGGATGACAATAGATCACAGGAACCTTCATCTACAATTCCTAATTCTTCAACAATGACCCTTGGCAAACCTGTTAGGCTTGATTTTCCTCGCTTCTCAGGTGATGATCCTGCTAGCTGGGTTTATAAAGCTAATCAGTATTTTGCCTATTACCAAACTCCAGCTATGGAGAAACTTTTGGTGGCTTCCTTTCACATGGACCAAGAAGCTCTGGTGTGGTACCAGGACGCAGAGGATGCTGGAATTTTCTGTAATTGGGAGGGTATGGTACAAGCCTTGTATGTCAGATTTGGATCAACACCATATGATGATCCAATGGAGGCCCTTACCAGGTTGAAACAGACTTCAACAGTAGCTGTTTACAAAGCTGAATTTGAGGCCTTATCAAATCGAATCAAAGGCTTATCATCAACACACAAGATGAGTTGCTTCTTAAGTGGTTTGAGAGATGAAATCTGTTTGCCTTTGAGAATGTTAAATCCACCATCATTGAATGCAGCCTTTGGTTTGGCTAAGATTCAAGAGGAGTATTGGATCAGTTGCAAAAGGAGTTCTAGAATCCAACAAGAATCGGGTAAGCCATCTATTTTGGGTCCTCCTAGAGTCAACACATTTTTAGAGGCCAAATCTAGAATTCCAATTAAAAGAATCTCTCCTACTCAAATGGAAGATAGGAAAAAGAAAGGATTATGTTATAATTGTGATGATAAATGGAGTCCTGGTCATAAATGTAAAAGTGCCAAGATATTTCTGCTTGAGGGAATTGATTTGGGACTTGATCCACAGTTGGGTGTCAAGATTACTGAGTTGGAAGAAGACCTGGGAAGTTCAAGGGCTGAGAAAGAAGACACTAATGCCAATCATGAGGAGGTTGAGATAACCTTATATGCTTTAATTGGCAACCCCACGCCTGGTACTATGAGGATTAGGGGTAAAATCAATGGAGTAAGTATGGTAGTGTTGCTTGACACAAGCAGCACCCATAACTTCATTGATGCAGCCTTAGTCCCTGGACTGAAATTAGCAGTTGACCAATCACAGACACTGGAGGTCAAGGTAGCCAATGGTGCCTTGATCAGGACTAAGGGATTTTGTGATCAAGTACCAATCTGCTTGCAGGGAAGGGAGTTTTCTATTCAATTCCATGTGTTACCACTTGGAGGCTGTGATGTGGTGCTAGGAACACAATGGCTAACTACATTGGGGGATATTCAATGGAATTTCCAATTCTTAACTATGGAATTCTGTCATCAAGGGCACAACATCAAGCTGCAAGGATTGAAGCAAATTGATTCACATCTCATTGATGGTGACCAATTTCTTAAAACCCCAATCAAAAAGGGTCTGTTGGTTCATATTTCAAACACTTCATCACTGGAGAAACAGGCTGCATTACCTATGGCAGTAACTGATCTACTGCAAGATTTTTCTCATGTTTTTGATACTCCAGTAGGTCTGCCTCCTCTCAGGGGTCATGAACACCATATTACCCTTAAAGATGGAGTTCAACCAGTCTGCCAGAAGCCATACAGGTATCCTTTTTATCAAAAGAATGAGATAGAAAAAATAGTTAAGGAATTGTTGAATGCTGGTTCTATAAGGAATAGTTGCAGCCCCTTTTCATCTCCTGTTTTGTTGGTGAGGAAGGCAGATGGTTCTTGGCGTATGTGCATTGATTATAGACAGCTTAACTTGAATACCATTAAGGATAAGTTTCCAATACCTGTTATTGATGAATTGCTTGATGAGCTGAATGGTGCTTGCATTTTTTCTAAACTTGACTTAAGGTCGGGCTATCATCAGATTAGGATGAGTGAGGAAGACATTCCTAAGACAGCCTTTAGGACTCATGAAGGGCATTATGAATTTCTGGTTATGCCCTTTGGACTCACTAATGCCCCTTCAACATTCCAGTCCCTAATGAATCAAGTGTTTCGACCCTACCTTAGAAGGTTTGTTCTTGTGTTTTTTGATGACATTCTGGTGTACAGCAAGTCCCTGGTTGAACATATTTCTCATCTCAAAACTGTATTGGAGGTGTTAACCAAGGAGAAGTTATTTGCAAAGAAATCCAAGTGTGTCTTTGCTTGTGAAGAGGTGGAGTACTTGGGCCACTTGATTTCTGGTGAGGGAGTAAGGACAGATCCTAGGAAAACAATGGCAATGCAACAATGGCCTACGCCAAAGGATGTTAAGGCCTTGAGGGGATTCCTAGGTCTCACAGGGTATTACAGGAAGTTTGTGAGAGGGTATGGGCAGATTGCAGCACCACTGACAGCCCTTTTGAGAAAAGATTCTTTTGCTTGGACTGAAGAAGCTGAGATGGCATTCTAGAATCTCAAGTCTGCTATGTCCAATCCACCTGTCTTAGCTCTTCCAAACTTTGATAAACTATTTGTGGTGGAGTGTGATGCTTCAGGTGTTGGGTTGGGAGCTGTGTTATTGCAGGAAGGGAGAGCTACAGCATTTCACAGCCAAGCTCTTAAAGGCAGGAGTTTAGCTTTATCAACTTATGAAAAGGAACTGCTAGCCTTGGTCACTGCTGTGCAAAGGTGGAGGCCATACCTGGTTGGAAACTCCTTTCTGGTAAGGATAGACCAGTAGAGCCTCAAGTATATTCTGGAACAGAAAATTGGTACACCAGCCCAACAAAAGTGGATCACCAAGCTGCTAGGGTATGCCTTTATTGTGGAATATAAGAAGGGTAAAGAAAATGTAGTAGCTGATGCTTTGTCCAGACAGGTCCCTAGTGATGAAATCTCATCTCAAAATGGGGTTTTGTGTATGATTTCTTTCCCTACTCCTGACTGGTTAGCTCAACTTAAGTCCAGTTATGCTACTGATGCCCATGTTAAGAGTATTTTGGAAGCTTTTCAATCAGGTAAGGAGGGTCCTAAGGGATTTAGTATGCACAATGGGCTGCTGTTGTACAAGGGCAGGATGTATGTGGGATCATGTGAAGCCTTAAAAACAGCTATTCTGCAGCAAGTACATGATGGGCCATGGGGGGGACATTCTGGGGTCCTTAAAACTTTGCACAGGGTTCAAAGGGACTTCTATTGGCCCGGATTGAAGTCAGATGTGAGGAAATATGTTAGGGAGTGTGACACTTGTCAAAGACTCAAGCATGAAACATGTCATCCAGCAGGTCTACTACAGCCCTTGCCTATTCCAGAGAGACCTTGGGTGGCTATGAGCATGGATTTTGTTGAAGGCTTGCCAAAATCTCAGATGAAGGAAGTAGTGATGGTAGTGGTGGACAGGTTCACAAAGTTTGTTCACTTCATAGCCTTGTCACATCCCTACACTGCTTCTAAAGTGGCAAACTTGTATCTGCAACATGTGTTTAAATTGCATGGGATGCCTACTTCAATTGTGAGTGACAGGAACCCTGTTTTCACTTCTCACTTTTGGCAAGAACTGATGAAACTTTAGGGCATTCAATTGGCAATGTCCTCAGCATATCATCCCCAGACAGATGGCCAAACAGAGGTTGTGAACAAGAGCCTTGAACACTATCTGAGAGCTTTTGCAGCTGACAGACCAGCCACTTGGGTGGAGTGGTTGCCACTTGCTGAGTATTGGTTTAATACCAACTTCCACACCTCACTCAAGCTCACTCCTTTTGAAGCAGTGTATGGCTACCCTCCTCCACGATTGATGGACTACATTGCTGGTACAACAAAAATTGAAGGAGTGGATGCTCATTTGAGGACTAGACAGCAATTGACTTCCTTACTAAGGCAGAATTTAGTAGCAGCACTAAACAGAATGAAGCTATATTCTGACAAGCAGAGGACTGAGAGAAGCTTCTCTGTGGGGGATTGGGTGTTCCTGAGGCTCCAACCTTACAAACAGAAGTCCCTTAAGCACCATCAGTTGAAGAAATTAGCTCCTAAGTTCTATGGACCATTCCAGATTTTGCAGAAGGTTGGGGAGGTGTCATATAAGTTGGATTTACCTCCAAATTCTAAAATTCATCCCACCTTCCATGTATCTTGCTTGAAAGCTAAGTTGGGTCAACATGTGGTTTCAATTCCCACTCTACCACCTACTGATATGGAAGGGGCAGTCATCACAGAGCCTGTAGCTGTGCTGCAGGAAAGGTCACACCAGCTTCGAAATAGGACCATCACTCAAGTCCTAGTTCAGTGGCAAGGAGAGGGTGTTGATGATGCCACTTGGGAGAACTTATATGTGATGCAGCAAAGGTTCCCTCACCTTGTGGGCAAGGTCTTTTAAAGAGGGAGGTATTGTTAGGAGTCTTAATTAGAAGGGTTGCTAAATGTAATGACCATTGCTATTTTAATTGGTTAAGTGCTTGGCTGCCTGCTAAGGTACCTAATTAGCTAAAATAGCAAAGGTGAGTATATAGGAACTACAATAAGGCTATAGGGATGCTTGTACCCGAATCAGGTGTGAAGGTTAATGAAGTTAGTTGTGACAGCTAGGACAGCTGGAGTGTGAGTTAGTTACACAACTGTAAGCACAGCCATGTGCAGTCACTTACCAAAGAGGATTGGGGTATAAGGATGAGAGGATGTAACCATAAGGGGCATCAAGACAGTAAAGCTCAATATTCTTCTGTTGTTCTATTCTTCTTTCTGTTACTCTATTCTTCTTCTCCATTCTTTCATTCATCCCAGGAGGCTTAGCTAACCTCGAATTTAGCTATTATCACCTCATCAATTCAGCACTTAACACCAACAGCTTTGCCCCTGAGTTGTAGGGGCTGCGTGAGGGCCTCAAGCTGTGCTGCAATTTGAATATTCATTGTCTTGTAGTTGAGATGGATGCCAAGGCTATTGTTGATGTGTTACGGAATGCAGATTATGTTAACAACATTATATCACCCATTTTGGATGATTGCAGGCAGTTGCTTACCCGTTTCCATCAAGCCCATATCAATCATTGCTTCTGACAAGCCAATCAATGTGCTGATGGTTTAGCTAGGATGAGTTTTAGGATGAAGACTGATTTTCTTATTTATGATAGTCCTCCTGTGGACATTTTAGATGTTTGTTAGGGTGACCTCAATGGGATGTATTTTAACAGGATATGTCTTGAACCTTGTTATGGTGCTTAGTTTTTTTTTTTTTTTTTTTTTTTTAATATTATCGCCTCTTAATAAAAATAAAATAAAAAATAAAAACCATTATTATCTCTCTCTGTTTTTGCCATTATGTACTGTCATTCTTTTTTATTGCAAGGTATGTTTTTGGGGGAAGATATGGTAAAGCTTTTTTTTTTAAGAAGGAAAGATATAGTAAAGCTACTGTCTGAATGTGTGGTAAAAAAGAAAGTAGCTTTTTATGTGTTGTATAGCACTTCAAAAATGTGGTGGAAGGTGAATTGATGTTTGTGTATTTGTTTATAATATATTATTATGTTATATGTAAAAATGGTACGGTTGAGTTTGTAACTTAAATTATATATATATGTAATAATATAGTGTTGCCAAAGGCCTTGTAGCTGAATTGGCACCTCCCCATGTACAAAGTACTTGGGGGTCTAGGGGAGAAAGGGTTCGAGCTGTGGGTTAGCAGCATGTTGTAATTATTTCTCAAAAAAAGAAGAGAAAGAAAGTAATAATATAGTGTTGTATATATTGAGTGATGTATTTCTATTTTGTATTACTATCTTGCTTCAAACTTTATTTGGTTTTGTTTGGTTGGCATCTCTTGATGTGTCCTTGACATCTGGAGCGCGAATCTTTCTTCTCCCATTCTAACTATTAAAATTATCAACAAAAAAAAAAAATTGAATGACTTGTTTATAATTTATAAATGACTGGTTTTTAATTTTTATGACATAAATTACTTGTTTGGGATCTTCCATTAAAAAATTAAAGAATTTTGTTACATTTAGCTTGCCCCCCCCCCCCCCCCCCCATAAAAAGTTTCTGACTCCACCACTAAATATATGCAAATTACTAACTTTTATCCAAAAAATAGAAGAGCCTTTGAGCATGCGCGTGAGCGTGTGCTCAGAGGCTAATATTTAATTTAATTGTTTCATATTGTGGTTTATGTTAGGTTCTAAAGTCTTAGGATTTTATGTGTTTAGAACTCTAATTTGTTTCGTTGGCAAACCATAATCAAAACAATGTTTTAGAAGTGTTTTTAGTCTAGCTCAAAGTTGTGATTTTATGTAAAGTTGGAATCGAGTTAAAGCAGGAAGCATTGTGCCTTTCAGCCTGGCTCAATCGATCGAAAGACAGGCTCGATCGATCGAAGCTCGGGCAGAATGTTTTTCTACAGATTTGTCCAACTCAGCCCTAAGTGTGTTAAAACGTTTTTAGGGTTTCTTATTTGTCCTAAGTATAAATGGCAAACCCTAGCCACGTTTTAGTGTTGCTCATAATTGCAGTTTGTGTAAATCTCTTGTGAGATCTGGAGGAGCTTTCCTTTACACAAACTTAGGGTTTTCAAGGAGAAGATTTATCTACGCCTTGATGATCAATTCAGTTGCTGCCATTGAAGTTTAAAGAAAACACAAGCGGGTGTGCTTGTATCTGGTGGTGAATCAAAGAAAGAAGGAGTCCGTGGATTCAAAGCTTGCACGTGGTCGTGTCAGTAAGTTCTGCTGGTTGGTAGCAATAAGAAGTCGAGCGTGGGGGCTTGTAAGTCTTATTGTATGAACTTTGATTCTTTCAAGATAGTGGATTCAAGTTTACCTTGAAGATAGCTAGGTCAAATCCTCCCCAGGTTTTTACCGGTTTGGTTTCGTAGGTGATCATATCTTGCGTTATTTATTTTTCGCTACTTTGCATGATTTGATCTTTATTATTGTGATAACCTAAACTTGTTTAATTGGACTAAGTAACAACTTGGCTAATTATCTAGGTTAAATCAATTGTTTAAGGGGTCTAAAAACCATCAGTTTATATTAGTGGAGAGAAAATCCATCTAGGTTTTAGAGTTTTTTTTTTTCTTTTTTTTCTTTTTTTGGGAGAGTCTAATAATAGTGCCCTGTTTCATTATTAATAACTTTGTTATGTGTTGTGTAAGGAGTTCTACACCTAAAAAAAAAAGGTGATGGTTGGAATGAATAATACAAGTTAAGGTTTATATTGTACTTGATACTTATCTTTTTGGACAACAATGATATTTCATGTCCTTTTATTAGACGAGCATCCTTGGCATGCCCTTGATGTGTTTGTGAGATTACCTGAATGTCTTTTAAAAAACAGAATGAGCTTTTTACGTTTCTCAATACTACTATAACTTAATAGCCAAAAACACTCTTTTATTTTACCTTGATTATTTGAAAATATCGTCGCAAAAGGTTATTAGCGAGGGCATATGGCCCTCGAAGGCCGTCGTATTTGCTCTTGCTGCTAAAAGAGATTTTGTGACCATACCTTCATAAATAGATAATTTACGAGGGCAATCAACTATTGTTAGTAAACAAATCCGCCTTCACAAATATATTACCAAATGACGAGAAAAGTCGATGACTTGTTTTTAGCGAGAGGAAGTAGTCATCATTAACAACTATTTGTGAGGACCTTCATACCCTTGTAATTAATTATTTGCGAATTTCAAATTGACAACATACTTTTTAGAGACAAATAATGGCGTCGCTAAAATTTATTTGTGAGAGCTTTTTACCCCTCGCAACATATTTTTAGCGAGGGGAATTAGTAGTCGTTAAAGAACTATTTGTGAGGACCTTTATACCCTCGCAATTAGTTATTTGCAAATTTCAAATTAACGATGAGACAAATAATGATGTCGCTAAAATTTATTTGTGAGGGATTTAACCCCTCGTAATTAGTTAGGAATAATAGTGACGACATTAAGCTGTCACTTAAAACGTTTTTACAAGGGGTTAAGGGGCGTCGCTATTCTATAAATTGTGAGGGACTTTGTTGTCACTATAAAATTATTTATGACCAAAATTTTATGTCATCAGTGATAATATTTTATATAATTTTTGAAGTATTTTATTATTTATTTATTTATAATTTATTTTATATCATTTTTCCTTTAACTATCATATTACAATAGTACAATAATTACTAAAAAATGATCCATCGAAGGATAAAAATTCATATAAGTTCAAACTTTAAAAATATAGAATATACAAAGAAATCCTGAAATTAAACCTTGTTTTAAACTTAAACAACTAGAATTATGACAAGATCTATATTAGTCTTCCTCTGAGTCACCTTCCAAGCTGTTTTCGGCCTCCTTATTATTGTTTGAGTTGTCCTCTTCATCTCTGCTAATACCATCCTTAAAAGAAAAAAAAAAGCATTAAACATGAGTTAAAATGAAACAATTAAAGTGAATTTGTATTTGTATCAATGCTTCAATAAATAAGTACACATATTACTATATCAAATCTCTAATCATATAATAATATATCATAAACAACAGTAATAACTTTTTTTTTTTAATTTAACAACGATAATAACTTAATTAGATTACTTAAACCACTATCAAAATTAAATTTAAATTAAAATAATATTACAATTTCTAATTTATGTGCAACAGCCAAGATGGCTCTCCACACAATCCAAAGCTTGAAGTCAGGAAAAATTTATATTGGCCCTTGAAGTTAACAAAAGTGAAACTTCAAGTCCAAACCTAGCCACTAGTTACAACAGGTTCACCCATTGTAAACCTTGGCCAATACTATTAATTATTGTCAACAATAATTTTGCCCTAAAACCAAAAGATAGGATAGGCCAAACCATCAAACAAGGATGCTTCTATGATGGTCTTGCAAGAGAAAAAAAAACACCAAGGCACTTCATGAACATCAGGGAGAGACCCTTAACAGTGCGTGAAGACAAGGGTTCAAAGTTGTGGTTTTACTGGTAGAAAAAAAAACAAGAAGAAATCAATGTAAACATATATGATCCAAGCAAAACATGAGCTTAATGAAACCATACATGGAAGAAATCACAAAGTTTTGTTTGGCTCTTATAAATGTTAACTGTTTTGTACCTAGAAAACAAAAACAATTATTAGTACTGCACACATAATTTTTCCTAAACAGCAACCCACATACTTACAATAAGACTCAACCCCTAAATAAAAAAGACAATATGGTTTGCGTGTTCCCAGAAATGTGACTATTGTTTTGCAACAAAAAAAAACAAGAAGTACTTAAAGCAATACAGCCAATAAACACGTATGAACACGTATGGACTACTTAGATGATGATGAAGATATTTCAGACTTCTCAGATTCAAGCAATGATGATTTCCAAAAATTCTTACATACGATGATTAGATGTTGTTGTTAATGTCTAGACATTCTGTGTAAGACGTAATGTTATTGTCAATGTTTGACAATGATGATTATGTACGTTCAACTAAAGTATGGAATGCATTAATGCATGATATATGAATCTCACCACCTATGGACGCATCTTAGCAAATAATAGATAGGGAGACCAGCATACAATTTCGTCTATAGTAACCACTTTTATTACTTTTCCATTGTTGATTTGTTAATAAAAGCCTTCTAGAGTTATCAACATGACCGTAAATGCTACTTATCATATTCTTATAATTATGTGTTATCATTCATTTCACTAACCATCTTATAACAATCTAAGAAAAATAAGGTATGTAGTTGATTACTTCTTGCTATGCTAAAGATTCTCATTCTCTTGTCATTAAAATTTACTACAACAAACAACCAAATCACACCAATGTACTCACATAACACTCATTCAACCAAAAAAAAAAAAAAAAATCAGTACAATATCAAATGAAATTACCATTGCCATAAAATTCTGGTATGGGTTTTTTACCTGAGGTGATAGAAATTTCAGTTCAATCTGGAAGCAGCCGTGGATCTGTGGAGCAGCAGTAAAATTCAGTTTAGACTGAAAGCAACACAGTCTGAATGGGAGCAAATGTAATGGTATAACATAAGCATATCTTGATTTTAGAGATATTGATTTTGCTTTATAACTCGATAATTCTATAGTCGGGTATATAACTAGATTTTATAGTAATCGAGTTATGTAGGGATTAAAAAAATGAAAATGCCATGTTGGCGAGCCAGCTAGCATGGCAAACATCTCGTAAAAACTCGATTATAAGATAATCGAGTTTTACGTAAAACTCGATTATGGTAATGTCGAGTTTTAAAACATGGGCATTTCCCTATATAGTTTGAGAAAGGGGGCAAAATACTAGAAAGTTTTGCTGAAAGGGGTAGAACCCCATTTTGGCCTCTTTCAGTCATTATAAACATTATTTTCTTAGTTATTACAATTTACTACTTATTCGTTCAAGTACGTTAAGATTCAAGATAGTGATCATAATATCTTATATTAATGGGTAAAAGATGGTTGGCTTATAACGAGAACACCATATGATCTGATTCAATTCCACCTTCATCGGTGGCCTAAGCAAATTAATTCATGTCGAACAAATTGTTATGACATGAAATGACGAGTTGGTTGGATATGTGATGTGAGTTAATTAGACCATTGTTTTGGAAGTATTTAATTCTCAACTGTCTGATAGCAAAAATTTGGTTAAATTTTCAATTTTGTTTTCTAACCATTTGACACAATTCAATCTTTGAGATTGCCCTAAATAGGAATCCAGCTACCAACTTTAGGAAGAACTCTATTATGTTTCCGGTGCATGTTACTTCTCCCCTCACATGAGGGTGGACCTCACAAGTGTGAGGTCGAAGTAACATGCACCAGAAACATAATATAACTTCTCCAACTTTAGAGTTTAGAGTGTACATATAAAGCATTGCAGTTTGTATGGAAGCAATATTGAAGACCAACAAGTCATTTCATTTCCTTCTATTCTTTCATTTTAAATTCGAAATTATTGAAAGAATCCCAAGAAGAGAATTCCAGAGCAATGCTTCAATTAAAAATGGAACATTTTTCTTTATCAACCAAGTTCTTCTTCCTTTCTTTTGTTTTTGCTGTTTTGTGTAGATCAGAAGCGGTTATTCAGATACCAAATAATGAGACAGTTCCAGCGGTCATTATGTTTGGAGACTCCATCGTTGATACGGGCAACAACAATGGTCTTACATCAGCGATGAAGTGTGATTTTCCTCCTTATGGGAGAGATTTTAATGGAGGAATTCCAACGGGAAGATTTTCAAATGGAAAGGTTCCCTCAGACTTCTTAGGTTGTTTGAAAACTCTCTCTCTCTCTCTCTCTCTCACACACACACACACACGCCATTCATGGTCTTGAAGTATATGTTAATTAATGCATCTTTAACTCCAAAAAGTGAGGAAAGTACATGTTAACTTCCGAAATCCACGTCCAAAATGAGTTATTGGGTAGGAAAAATAAGATTGTGGGACTCAATGGGTGCATGTCTAATATATGAACGGAAAAGTCATCTTCTTAGGTTGTTGTTGTCTTTCTCTCTTTTTATATATATATAATATTTTTTTAATGCCATTAAATATATGAGAAATGTTATATTCACAATATTTTCACAACAAATTCTAAATAGTAAGTTATTATTTGTACATATAGGTGGGCAAGAATGTAATATTTAAGTTATGGATTCAAATTAGAAAGCAAAACAACATATACTTCAAGACCATGAATGGTGAGAGAGAGAGAGAGAGAGAGAGAGAGAGAGAGAGTTTTCAAACAACCTAAGAAGTCTGAGGGAACCTTTCCATTTGAAAATCTTCCCGTTGGCATTCCTCCGTTAAAATCTCTCCCATAAGGAGGAAAATCACACTTCATCGCTGATGTAAGACCATTGTTGTTGTCCGTATCAACGATGGAGTCTCCAAACATAATGACCGCTGGAACTGTCTCATTATTTGGTATCTGAATAACCGCTTCTGATCTACACAAAACAGCAAAAACAAAAAAAAGGAAGAAGAACTTGGTTGATAAAGAAAAATGTTCCATTTTTAATTGAAGCATTGCTCTAGAATTCTCTTCTTGGGATTCTTTCAATAATTTAGAATTTAAAATGAAAGAATAGAAGGAAATGAAATGACTTGTTGGACTTCAATATTGCTTCCATACAAACTGCAATGCTTTATATGTACACTCTAAACTATAAAGTTGGAGAAGTTATATTATGTTTCTGGTGCATGTTACTTTGACCTCACACTTGTGAGGTCCACCCTCATGTGAGGGGAGAAATAACATGCATCGGAAACATAATAGAGTTCTTCCTAAAGTTGGTAGCTGGATTCCTATTTAGGGCAATCTCAAAGATTGAATTGTGTCAAATGGTTAGAAAACAAAATTGAAAATTTAAACAAATTTTTGCTATCAGACAGTTGAGAATTAAATACTTCCAAAACAATGGTCTAACTAACTCACATCACATGTCCAACCAACTCGTCATTTCATGTCATAACAATTTGTTCGACATGAATTAATTTGCTTAGGCCACCGATGAAGGTGGAATTGAATCAGATGATATGGTGTTCTCGTTATAAGCCAACCATCTTTTACCCATTAATATAAGATATTATGATCACTATCTTGAATCTTAACGTACCTGAACAAATAAGTAGTAAATTGTAATAACTAAGAAAATAATGTTTATATTGTAACAAAATTCTTTAAATTTTTTTTTTTAAAATTTTTAATGGAAGATCCCGAACAAGTAATTTATGTCATAAAAATTAAAAACCAGTCATTTATCAATTATAAACAAGTCATTCAATTTTTTTTTTTTTTTTTTTTTTTTTGTTGATAATTTTAATAGTTAGAATGGGAGAAGAAAGATTCGCGCTCCAGATGTCATGGACACATCAAGAGATGCCAACCAAACAAAACCAAATAAAGTTTGAAGCAAGATAATAATACAAAATATAAATACATCACTCAATATATACAACACTATATTATTACTTTCTTTCTCTTCTTTTTTTGAGAAATAATTACAACATGCTGCTAACCCCACAGCTCGAACCCTTTTTCCCCTAAACCCCCAAGCACTTTGTATATGGGAAGGTGCCAATTCAGCTACAGGGCCTTTAGCAACACTATATTATTACATATATAAAATTTAAGTTACAAACTCAACCGTACCATTTTTACATATAACATAATAATATATTATAAACAAATACACAAACATCAATTCACCTTCCGCCACATTTTTGAAGTGCTATACAACACATAAAAAGCTACTTTCTTTTTTACCACACATTCAGACAGTAGCTTTCCTATATCTTTCCTTCTTAAAAAAAAAAAAAAAAAGCTTTACCATATTTCCCCCAAAACATAACTTGCAATAAAAAAGAATGACAGTACATAATGGCAAAAACAGAGAGAGATAATAATGGTTTTTTTCTTTTTTTTTTATGAAGAGGCGATAATATTAAAAAAAAAAATAAAAAAAAAAAAAAAAAAAAAAAAAACTAAGCACCATAACAAGGTTCAAGACATATCCTGTTAAAATACATCCCATTGAGGTCACCCTAAAAAACATCTAAAATGTCCACAAGAGGACTATAATAAATAAGAAAATCAGTCTTCATCCTAAAGCTCATCCTAGCTAAACTATCAGCGCTTTGATTGGCTTGTCAGAAGCAATGATTGATATGGGCTTGATGGAAACGGGTAAGCACTTAGATAAATCTGCATCGAGATTAATTTCTCCCAAGCCTGTGGTCCGAGGGGTCACACAGGGCTCGGGTTCTGTCCAACATATAGATAGAACTGCATCGTGGTTAATTTCCCCCAAGCCTGTGGTCCGAGGGCCCACACAGGACTTGGGTTCTGTTTAACACTTAGATAAAACTGCGTAGCAGTTAATTTCCCCCAAACCTGTAGTCCGAAGAGCCAGACAGGACTTGGGTTCTATTTAACACTTAGATAAAACTGCATTGTGGTTAATTTCCCCCTAGCCTGTGGTCCGAGGGGCCAGACAGGATTTGGGTTCTGTTTAACACTTAGATAAAACTGCATTGTAGTTAATTTCCCCCTAGCTTGTGGTTTGAGGAGCCAGACAGGATTTGGGTTCTGTTTAACACTTAGATAAAACTGCATCGGGGTTAATTTCCCCCAAGCCTATGGTCCAGGGGGCCACACAAGACTTGGGTTCTGTTTAACACTAAAATAAAACTGCGTAGTAGTTAATTTTCCCCTAGCCTATGGTTTAAGGAGCCAGACAGGATTTGGGTTCTGTTTAATACTTAGATAAAACTGCGTAGTAGTTAATTTCCCCTTAGCCTGTGGTCCGAGGAGCTAGACAGGATTTGGGTTCTGTATAACACTTAGATAGGACCGCGTAATAGTTAATTTCCCCCTAGCCTGTGGTTTGAGGAGCCAGACAGGACTTGGGTTCTGTTTAATACTTAGATAAAACTGAATCGTGGTTAATTTCCCCCTAGCCTGTGGTCCAAGGGGCCAGACAAGATTTGGGTATTGTTTAACACTTAGATAAAACTGCGTAGTAGTTAATTTCCCCCTAACCTGTGGTTTGAGGATAGCAGATTAAGGGTCCCGCCTGGTTGATGTATATTCGAGGCGAACCTTTGGCATTGATCGCATTTCTTCACATATTCCTGCGCCTCTTTCTGCATACTCGGCCACCAATAACCTTGCGTTATGGCTCTATGGGACGAGGACCTACCCCCCATATGGCTCCCACAAATTCTGTCATGCAATTCCTCCAGGATAGCCTCAGTGGCATCTGGATGCACGCATAGCAAGTACGGTCCTGAAAATGAGCGCTTATACAGTTTGGAGTCCTTGGATAGCTAGAATCGAGAAGCCTTTCTTCTAATCTTGTCGGCCTCGTTCTCATCTTCAGGTAAGATGTCATTCTTTAAAAACAGTACTAGAGGATCCATCCAGCTTCGCCTTGACCTGACGCTGTGAACATGCACCAACTCGCTTCTCACCATCGATGGCATGTATAGATCTTCTACGAGTATGACCTGAGGGAAGGGTTGCGCCGAGGACGTGGCAAGCGTTGCAAGGGAGTCGACATGGGTGTTCCCACTCCTGGATATGTGCATTAGAATGAAATAGTTGAAACGCGCCTGCAAGCACTTGACTTGGACTAGGTACTTTTGCATTCTTTCATACCTTGCGTCCAATTCCCCATTTACTTGTCCCATGACAAGTCTTGAGTCCGAGAAGATGCTTATAGATTTCCCGCCTAGTTTCTGGATCATAGACATTCCTTCCAACAAGGCCTCATACTCTGCCTCGTTATTCGTGGCGGAGAAGCCCAGCCTTAACGATTTTTCAATGGTAATCCCCTCGAGGGAAATCAGGACGAGCCCCACCCTTGAGCCCCTTTGGTTGGCCGCGCCATCAATGTCTGCTTTCCAACAAGTGGGCTTTTGCCTAGAGACTGCGCTGATCAGTTTTTCTTCTGAGCATGCGGAGTAGTGGTACACCATGCCTTTGCCCAAGAGTTTATAAGACATGCGTGGGGCGCATCTCTAATCAATGTGGGACTAGGGTGTCAAGCCAATATCGGCCAAAGTGCTTGAGGTGAAAATCCCAAAGACCACACTCGAGGTCGAGAACAAAACTGTGCGGGCTTGGCTCCCCAAAGCGGACAAACAGCTTGTGCGGGAAAATCCCCACACAATTTTAATTTAAACTTCCTACTAAAATTATTTTTTTACGCATCAATAAAAATTCATAACAAACAGATGAAATCATTGTTTTTTTCACCACCACAGCACCCATTCCGCTGAGTCTTATCTCATTTCAAATTTAAAAAGGAAAGTTTTATCTCCTTACTTTGGTCAGGCATCATGTGGGCACTTCTCATTTCAAATTAAGAAAAAAAGAAAGTCTTATCTCCTAACCTTTGGTCAGGCTGTTAAGTGACTGAGTTGAGTCTTAGAGGTGACTGAGTTTTATTTTTTCTTATTTTTTTATTTTTTATTTTCAAAAAATGCAAATGGCAAGACACACAGACACGGTGACTAACCCATATAACACTTTTTTTTTTAATATATTTTTTTTCCAAAAAACACAAGTGAAAATACTGTAACCCATACGTCTTTTTTTATTTTTTATTTTTAAAAAAACAAGTGGCAAGACAATTTTGACAAAAATATAATGTCGGCATTTCTGCACAAAAACTTGTAAATAGCATATCAAGTCCTTGATCTACTATTAGCAGCTAAAGGAAGTATGCTTTAGTCCTATTGAGATAGTAGAGTTGGACTAATTAATATGGCTTAAAGGTATCTCTTTAGTTCCCCGTCTTGCCATTCCTGACTTTAGGAAGGAAATTTTTATAATATATATAATATGAAATTAAAAAAAAAAAAAAAAAAAAAAAAAAAAAAAAGAGAAAAAACTGGGAGTTTGCGCCTGCTTGCTTGCTTACCAAGCCATCCTGGCAAACTCTTCCGGCTACATTAGTCAAAAATAGAAAAGTAGAGCCCGAGGAGAAGAACTACTTTCGCCCAGGGGAATGGTAATACTACATACATTCTTATTCTCAAGACACTATTCCTTTCACACTGCTGGCAAATTCAACCATTTTCACACACAGCTTGAATCTCGTTCAATCCATAAACACATGCAATCTCACATCTTCAACTAAGACCACTCGACCAATTTCATCTATCCTGCGCGGTTCCACTCCTTAGCAGGAGCTGCTCTATTTGTCTCAAAAGAGAACCGCGTTCTTACTGAAGTTCTTGAATCCGGTCTTGTAATCGCGGTCCGTCGATATATAGGGTGAGGGAGATTCCGCCTCTTTATCCCAGGAAGGGATTAGGCGAGGTTCTGTTGCACCCCTGGATGTCTGCTCTTAACAAGACACCCAAGAAACCATTAGTTAACCTACCCCAGATAAAGGCCTGAGTTGTTATTAACTTGAGACCACACACGATCTCACCCATAGGCCTCATCTCATGGTGAGGCCTAGAAGGGCACTTGGTAGATGCCAAGGCCTTACTATTCAAGGGATTGTCAGCCCCTTGGATAATAAGTGTGGAAGTCTATGGTAAATCATCAACGACAACCACCACAGGTGCCACAAGGGTAATCAAAACCCCCTAATGCTGACAACAAATCAACCACTAGGAGAATCTAATGCTAACTGGAGTTCTGTTCCATCCTTTGATAGAGTCACGCACCTATTTGAGTGAAATCATTTGGGTGAAGCTTGTGAGCTGAACACCAATAAAAATTCAGCATGTCGAGACAGATAATTGAATGAAGCTTGGAATGAATTAATTAAAAAATGAAATTAAGACAATATAACAGAGCAAAATCTAGCAACTTTTTAATCTTTCTTGCCAAGTGGCTTCATTCGGGTTCTCCAGTAAGGGGGGCTAAGGTAGCGTCTACTAGCATAGGAAGTCGTTATCCAACCGCAGGTTGGTTTCAACGCACTTAATCGTCCCGTAAGAAGCTGCTGCTTGGCTAACCCGCTCGCTACTGCAGTGCTTAGTGTCGGTCATGTATCCTATATGGGCTTAGATTTCCCCCTCCTTTTTGGAGGGAGGTGCCCTCTGATCCCGCTCGGGGTTTATTCCCTTCATTTGCAACCCACTTGAACAATCAGCAGGCAGATTTCTCGTAGAATGAAGATCCAGCTTGACTCTAAGGACGAGGCAACTCAAAATGGGTGTTAGCGACTCCGATTTTTATGATCATATACGATTGACCAGGCCTTTGCCGCAGGCGGGTGCAAACTGTCGGGTATCATGTACGGCTACCCGCGAGAGCCTTGACAAAATCAAAGTATGTTTGATAAGGCGTTGGTTCGGTCGGTCGAGGTCGCTCTTCATGAAAAAGAACGTAAGGTACGGACATTTAGTGTAGATAAGGAGCGCAACGATCGGCAGTGAGGTGAAGCGAACGACGAAAAGCTAGTGAGTGGGTAAGACAAGGTGTAGCGTAGTCTGGTCAACACATCTGTTTAGGTTCGAATCCTTTCACCTTGGTGTGGCGAATTTTTGGATTAGTTTCCTATGGAAGAGTTATTTAAAGTTGTGGAACCTTTTTATTCAGGCATGTTCTGATTTAAATAGTTCTTATTCCGAGTCCAAGATTATTTCCTCAACGGAGATGGTTCAAACATATGAAATCGGGCATTCTTTAGATGTCACAGCTTCTTAGGTATATAAAAAAAGTCCAAGCAAGGGTATCGTGCTATCTTCCGACAGCACATTTTAGATCACAGGATACAGCTTAAAAACGCTAGGAGCTAGTGCCAGTCTAGCTGCCCTAACAAGCCAACAAGCTAGTGGCATTAGCGCCTTACCCTTAAGTGAGTAAGAGCTTCTTCCTTCGCTCTACTCGCCTTATAGAACTTTCAGAATTCGAAGGATGAAACCTTCAGAAAGATCAGGATGTAAGGCCATAACATGCTAAAGAGATATAGATATTTATTTCATATCTATGATGATACCTTTCTTATCATGATCTTATCATCTTATTGGGTCAACAAACAAATGTCATAGTATATAAGTAGATGATCGACTCCCGCGAGTTCGAGTTCGGTCATACAGCATTCCTACACTTCACCGGCCTTCTCCAACAAGCGTATGGAAAAGCAAGGAAGGAGAGTGTCACATGCCAACGTGAAACTTGGTAGTATGCCAAAGCGGATCTGTCATTGACTAAATGGCTCAGTAAAGTAGGTACTGGATTGGTAGCTTCGTTTTTGCTGATTCGTCGGGGGTCATGGAAGATTTGGGTTCGAGTCCCAAGCCCCCCTTGTGATAGATGCACGGAATACCTGGCATCGCTTGATTTCTCATTAGTATCTAGGAAATACTCATGTTTTCTATTTTTTTTTTACTCTTCTTCATTTTCTTATTTATATGGGCCTTAATCTTCATTTTCAGATATGTCTATCATAGAATGACAAACGAGCAGAGAAATAAAAAAAAAAAAAAAAATAGACTTCTTCAGTTTCTTTATTTCATTATTTATTTTATAATAATGTTATATCTCAAGGAGCTACGACATATCATTATTACTTGGGCTTTTTCATGGTTAGGCTTTACTTTGTTTTCCAAATCTCCCTTCATTTGGTCGGTTGGTTCGGAAGAATCATCGTCTTCTTCTACTATTAGAGCCCCGGCTAGTCCGCCACGGGAGCGGGATATCGACGATGTGTTTTCGTTGGGCAGAAAGCACGACACCCAAGCATCATCATCTCATCTGACTCACGAGCAAACGGATGTCAGGCTTCCCATGGCTGGTGAACCGGCCCCCTCCAACTCTCAACCCCCCCCCCACGCACTCAACCGAACCCGAGGCCGCACCTCCTTCCCCAAGGGTCTCACCTTATCCCTATGCCTTTGATCAGGTTATATAGGAGGAGGACAGTGTTTGCTCATGTTTTCTATTTTTTTACTCTTCTTCATTTTCTTAATTATATGGGCCTTAATCTTCATTTTCAAATATGTCTATCATAGAATGACAAACGAGTAAAGAAATAAAAAAAAGAGACTTCTTCAGTTTCTTTATTTCATTATTTATTTTATAATAATGTTATATCTCAAGGAGCTATGACATATCATTATTACTTGGGCTTTTTCATGGTTGGGCTTTACTTTGTTTTCCAAATCTCCCTTCATTTGGTTGGTTGGTTCGGAAGAATCATCGTCTTCTTCTACTATCAGAGCCCCGGCCAGTCCGCCACGGGGGCAGGATATCGAAGATGTGTTTTCATTGGGCGGAAAGCACGACGCCCAAGCATCATCATCTCATCTGGCTCACGAGTAGACGGATGCCAGGCTTCCCGCGGCTGGTGAACCGGCCCCCTCTGACTCTCAACCCGCCCCCACGCACTCAACCGAACCCGAGGCCGCCCCGCCTTCCCCAAGGGTCTCACCTTGTCCATACGCCTTTGATCAGGTTATATAGGAGGAGGACAGTGTTTGCTCCATACAAAGGCGCCTCTTGGGGGGCGAAAGAACTCCCTCCTACGAAGTATTACAGCGGTCCCTCTATCTCTATGAGGCGCAGGACTGCTTTGAGCTTAAGGTGGAGATTCTGAACAAGCTTTCAGAATTTTAAAAAAGAAAATGTGAAAAGAGATTTCTATTTCTCTTTTGAATTACTCATATATATATCCTATGAATTTCATTTTGCATTGGAAACTATTCTAGGAGAAGTTCCAATCCGTTCCGTTCGGATATTGATCGGTCTTGGTTTGACATGGTTTATGCGTTACTGGTTCCCAGAAGAGTTAATATCTCCATTGGCTAAACCCCTTCTTACCCTGCCTTTTGACTCGAATTTTGTTTGTACACAATCAATGGAGGCTTTCCCGACATATGTTGCAACGTCTTCAATAGCATGCTCTTACTTCATCTTTCCCTTAATAAGTGATCAAATTTGGTGCTTTTTGATCCCCAATTGCTATGGAGAACAAAGGACAAAATACAATAGATTCCTCTATTTAAGTGGTTCTCGCTTCTCCTTATTCTTGTTCCTAACTCCTTCCCGGGTAGTTCCCAATGTTTAGCACTTTCTATACTTCGTGGGTGCAACATCAACAAATTCGCTCATGATCGAGTTATAACCTAAGATCTATGACTATATTATTTTAACTATTCGTATTTCGTTCATTCCATCGGTATGCTCCCAGGTACTTGTAATTGTGATCCGTTTGCCAGAACTAAGGGGTCTTTCTGTAGAAACCTTCACGAACAATCGTCGTTTTTTTATGGTTTTTCTGCCTTTCACAGTTGCTCTTTCCACACCTCCGGAGATCTGGAGCCAAATCGTCGCCTGTTTCCTTATTTCTTTGATAATCGAGTTGGCTATCTTTGTGGCATCGATTGTACAAGTTCGTGAAGAGGGCTGGACGAGTGGGATGAGGGAAAGCGGCTCGATCAACAAAAAAGAAGATTAGCCCCCCTGGCGAAGTCATTATCAATTAATTTTCGAGCAATTCTCAACCAACATATGCGATTCATTCCCATAAAGAATATAACACACAGAAGACTCCTTACCTTAGGAGCGGGATGAGTGATACATCCGGCGAGCGCCGGTGAAGAACGCAAGCAAAGCCGGAGCTCGGGCATTGTTATATTCCATCAAGAGAAAGGAGGCAGATTGGTAAGAAGGTCGACCACATAGGGGAGCGAACCGAAAAGCTCAGCTTTACGAAGCGGACCAATCTTCCATACCGCCCCCTTACTCGCACAAGCCCATATGACGTGTAGGGTTTTATGTTTTGCTTCAAGAATTAAATGAAAAATCCTAGCCATGTTTTAGAGGTTGTTGATATGCTGTGTGTGTGAGTCTCTTGTGAGATCTAGAGGTGTTTACCTTCATACATACTTAGAGTTATCAAGATCAAGATTGATGTGAAGAGCTTGGTGATCTCTTCTGTTGTTATTTCAAGAGCTTAAAGAAAACACAAGTGGGAGTACTTATAGTTGCTATGGATGAAGGAAAAAAGTAGTTCGTGGACTCGGAGCTATCACGTGGTTGTGGTAGTAAGTTTTCAACTCGAGGTAGCAATAGGATGTTAGTGGTCTAAGTCTTATTGTAAAACTTCAATTCTTTCATAGTGGATCTGTTTTACCTTAAGGATAGCTAGGTTAAATCCTCCCCAGGTTTTTTACTGGTTTGGTTTTCCTGGGTTATCATATCATTGTGTTCTTTACTTTTTCGCACTATTCACATGATATGATTTACTTGTGTTTAACCTAGATCTTATTAATGAACTTGTTAATCAACTTGGCTAAATATTAGGTTAAACAACTTGTTTTAAGGGGTCTAAAAATGCACAAGGTTAAATCATGTCAGCATGTGGCTTCTTAAAAGGTGGACCAATGCATTGAAAGCTTTTGATGAAGACATAGTTTTTCACACCGTAGCTAATCTACAAGTTGCCTAGACCCACTTTGCATCCAACAACCTTTATGTTTTCGGCTTCCACAAACAAAAAAAATATATACTTTTATTTTTTATTTTTTATTTTTTACTTCAAATCAAAACCAAGTCACAAGCTAATCTGATTAAGCGCCACTCTTTTCTTAAAAAAAAGAAAAAGAAAAAAAGTATAATCTTTCTAGTTCCCTTAAAATGAAATCTTCTCTTGTTGCTCAGATCATGACTTGGAAGAGTTTAAGTTTACACATACTTTTTATAGTAGTTGTTATATCAATTCCTTGACCTGCTTGTTAATTTCTTTGTCATCGTTTTGTTTTGTTATTAACTTGCTGCTTCTTTTTATCATCGTTATCATGTCTTATGATTTAGCTTTAGGCCACCATGCCATAAAATCAACTACTTGCTTGATTTGGTGTAATGAATTCGATTAATAATATTGTGCCCATTGAATGATTAATTGAAAATCAAATAGTCCTTACTTATTTCGTAGAGACCGGTAGACATATTGGGCGTGCGTTGGTGCTTCATACTTTCCCATGGCATAATTCGACCCCCCAACTTATCCTTGGTGGACGTAGACCATTTTCCTTATTCATTTACACATACTTTTTATAGTAGTTGTTATATCAATTCCTTGACTTGCTTGTTAATTTCTTTGTCATCGTTTTGTTTTGTTATTAACTTGCTGCTTCTTTTTATCATCGTTATCATGTCTTATGATTTAGCTTTAGGCCTCCATGCCATAAAATCAACTACTTGCTTGATTTGGTGTAATGAATTCGATTAATAATATTGTGCCCATTGAACGATTAATTGAACATCAAATAGTCCTTACTTATTTAGTAGAGACCGGTAGACATATCGGGCATGCGTTGGTGCCTCATACTTTCCCATCGCATAATTCGACCCCCCAACCTATCCTTGGTGGACGTAGACCATTTTCCTTATTCATTTACACATACTTTTTATAGTAGTTGTTATATCAATTCCTTGACTTGCTTGTTAATTTCTTTGTCATCGTTTTGTTTTGTTATTAACTTGCTGCTTCTTTTTATCATCGTTATCATGTCTTATGATTTAGCTTTAGGCCTCCATGCCATAAAATCAACTACTTGCTTGATTTGGTGTAATGAATTCGATTAATAATATTGTGCCCATTGAACGATTAATTGAACATCAAATAGTCCTTACTTATTTAGTAGAGACCGGTAGACATATCGGGCATGCGTTGGTGCCTCATACTTTCCCATCGCATAATTCGACCCCCCAACCTATCCTTGGTGGACGTAGACCATTTTCCTTATTCATTTACACATACTTTTTATAGTAGTTGTTATATCAATTCCTTGACTTGCTTGTTAATTTCTTTGTCATCGTTTTGTTTTGTTATTAACTTGCTGCTTCTTTTTATCATCGTTATCATGTCTTATGATTTAGCTTTAGGCCTCCATGCCATAAAATCAACTACTTGCTTGATTTGGTGTAATGAATTCGATTAATAATATTGTGCCCATTGAACGATTAATTGAACATCAAATAGTCCTTACTTATTTAGTAGAGACCGGTAGACATATCGGGCATGCGTTGGTGCCTCATACTTTCCCATCGCATAATTCGACCCCCCAACTTATCCTTGGTGGACGTAGACCATTTTCCTTATTCATTGAGTCAATCAAATAAAAAAGAAAGGGTTTTTATTTCTTGCTTTGTTTTCCCTAAAGAAAAAATAATAATAAAATAAGTGGCGACTCCTTAACTTTTTTTATGACTCATGATTTTTCTAATAAAAAAATACTCCCAAAATCAAACCTTTCTTTTTCTTAAAAACCCTTTCCAAGAGGTGTCACGTGGCCGTGTCCACAAATTGGCACTCCCAACTCAATACCTAATCCCTTTTATTTGGGTCAAGCTCAATGAAACTTTCAAAACTAATTAATTGTTACAACTTACAATAATATTTCATAAAGAAAATAGGGCGATCCCCATTTCAATAAGAGGAAAAAGAATTTGCAAAGTCTGGTTGATAATTAATTGAGAGTTGAGGAAAATCATCAATCTCAAATGAAGTTGTAGATATATTTTGTAATGAGCTGATTGACAATTATCTTGTAAGCTTTTTCTGTAGGATGATAACTGTCAAAAAACACGTACTTAGAGTCATCGGTACAAGTGTGATGATGGTCTAATTGGTTGCACAGTATTGCTACCTCTACAGTTCCAGTGCCACAACACCCTTTATTTGCAATCTCAAAGCCTGAATTTTATAATATACCAAATATTAGATATCCTAAATAAGATAAAATTAGAAATTTAAAATAAAAAAACAGTAAAAAAAACTGTTTAAAATTATAAAGGAGAAAGGAATAGTACCATATTTCTTTGGATTTGTTACAAGATCAAGTATGGGGTTGTAGACATCAATATAGACCACCTTTGCATTAGGCAAATTGTTGTTAAGGTAACCCAACTCCCTAGAAAGTTTATCATTGAACACTTGTGATGCTTGATTGGGCTGCTTTGCACACTCAGTTTCTGAGCCTCCAACCAAAAGTCGCTGTGATGGCACACATCCTAGTGGTGGTGCACTGAAAACACCAATCCTTCGTGCCCCCAGTCCATGTAGTTCCTTAATTTTTTATTTAAAAAAAAAATCATTTATTCCACCTTGGTACCACTATATTATACCTTACCACCAAAGAATTAAGTAATATATTTTATATATAGTGTTTGAATATTTAATTTCCTGGTCATGGTCCAAGATATACAGTTCGTGAGTCCTACTTAGAAGGTGTTAATTGTTAATAAGGTAAGAATAAAAGTTAACTTGCAATAATTATCATCTATATTTGATACATGTATACATATCAAATTCATGAAATATCTTTTCCATAATTTGGGCCTATGTCACTAGTGAACTTGAACATCACCAATTATAAGAGGGGGGGGGGGGGAATATAAGAAAAAGAAGATGAAGTTACCTTGATGAAATTAGAAGCTGAATTGAGTAAAAGATCAGCATAAGATGGAATATCATATTCAGCTTTCCTTATTCCAGTAAGAAAATAGGTATTGGCAATGTCATTACTGCTCGCCACCACAAAAACTACACTTTTGGCTAATATGAAGTTTGTTCTCTCTTCTCCAACAATTCCTTTCAACTTCCCTATGTATTGCTTGAAATCTTGTAATTGCTCAGATAGTGGTATGACTGACTATATGTGCTCAAAAAATGAAAAATAAGTATAAGAAAAAACAATGAATAATATAAAAAAATTATTATATAGTGAAAATTATAAATAAATAAATAAAAAACTTTTTAAAATGTAACAAAAGTTTTATAGTTCAACTGACACTTTTTGGTATTTATAACGAAGATGTTTAGAGTTTAAATCTTTCATCGGCATTATAACTAGCGAACTATAAGAGAAAAAGGAGAGTCTAAAATGTGCATACCACTATTTTAGGTGTCAAAGGATCGTATCCTGTGCCACCAGATGCAAAGCTTACACCTGTCAAGAGATCTTTGGGCTGCAAACTTGGATCCCTATAAGCTGGTAGGAGGTCTTTAATTCCCAATTCTTCCACTAAAAAAGGGGGAGGGAAAGAAGAAAAATTCTATTACATATTGAATTATTTTAATGATGGAAATAAAAAGAAAAACTCTAAGGAACACAATGACCAATTTAGGATTTTGAAACTTAGGAGTTTCGACTTGTTTGGTTTAACAATTTGAAATCACATGCTTCCGAATTACAATTTTAAAATTTTGATTTAATTATTCACACTTGACCTACAAAGCCCAATGAATTTTTATATTTGGAAACTTTATGCTATGAGAGGCCAACCATTGATTGGATTAGAGACCCGTAATGTTAGGCATATATATGTGTGTGTGTGAGCGAAAGTCTCACATATAAAAAATAAATAAAAGAGTTAAAAAATTAATATGACATAATTAACTCAAAACACATAATCTTGAAACTTTTTATTATTATTATTATTGTTTTGAAAGAGTTTGATAAAAATGAGAGAAAAGAAATGCACCAAGAGCTCTAGGAGATTGTTTTTGGGTTTTGTTAACCTATATGAAATATTTTTTAAAAAATTTTATAGGAAAAAAATAAAATTTTTTACAATATTTTATTTTTCATATAAACATAATATCAAAATTTCTATAAAATAATCTATTAACAAATGTTTTAGAAATACCCGTTAACTAAAGCCAATATTTTAAAATTCTGAACCAAAGTCTTTACCAAAAGTGTCGTCTTCCCAACATGTGAACGGACACCGATCATTTAGTACTGAAACGTATAAATTTTGTAGGGAAGCACGTACAGGACAAAGTTTGTAATTTTCTTTTCGTAAGATAAAATGCTTTTGTACAATAATACACATTAAAAACGTTTGATGGGATCATAAATTCTTTTTTTTTTTTTTTTGGCTGAATGGATCATAAATTCTTGGCCCAACGAAATCACAGTAAATAAACCTGGTCGTGTGTGTCAGCATGAATTGAGGTTAGATATGGCCTGAAGAATAAAGTCACTAAACCTAGCCAGATAATTGTCATCGATGTCAGAAACTTTTTTTACATTTTTTTTTTGTTTTTTTGTTTTTGTTTTTGTTTTTTTTTTTTTCTTCCTGAATACATGCCAAATAAATAAATAAAATAAAAAATGAATTATAAATAAAATAAATAAAAAATGAATTCAATTCATGAATTTCAGTATTTCACCTCCTAGCATATAGAGAAATTATAAAATTCACATGGTGGACAAATGATATGGTCTACCATTCCACTAAAAAACTTCCACTTGTTTAAAATTGTTAGTTAGAAAAAATTTTTAAACAGAAATTAATTATTGACTCAGCAATTTTAAACAAGTGAAAGTTTTTTAGTGGAATGGTGAACAAATGACGTGGTCCACCAGGGGACTTTATAATTTCTCCAGCATTTAAGTGAAATAAAGCCAGTTGGTTCGATTTTTTAATGTCGAAGACTTTTACATTGATTCGGCTTGGATTTTGGTAGGGATGTGGGTCTCCACATGTAATAACTTTTTTTTAAAAAAAATTTTTTTTTCTTAGAATGAATAACTTTTAACGTTTATTTTTAGAAAAATAAACAATTAGATATATATATATATATATATATATTTTAATACAAGATAGAATTTCTACTCTAACCTAATTTAAGTATATATGTGTGTGAAATTTTCTCCTAGAGACTTGAACCCCAGCCCTTGTAACCCACACCCAACAAGCACTTATACTTGTGGAGTGACTATCGCACCAAGAGAACGCGGTGATTAGTTAAAAATTCTAGAATAGCATAAAAATATAGTTTCTTTGTTCAACAAAAAAATATAGTTTCGTTACTTTCGTAACGAGTTAGGTCCGTTTGTGTGGAGACGGGGTATCGAGAGTCCTACCTCCATTTAAGTGTGAATTTTTTTGTATATATAGATTATATTCTAAAAAAAAAAAAACTGTATATATTATGTGTTAATTGGAGTCTCACTATACAGCCTTTATATCTTGTGTTGTAATACATTTTAGGCCAATAAATCTCTTATTATAGGCCAATTTTTTTTTAGAAACAAAATTTATAGAAAGAGTTTATCTACAAGTTATATTTAGAGAAGTGTTATGCCAACAATATTTTCACAATAATTTTACAACAAATCATAAGTGGTAAGTTGTTATTGGTTCTAATTTGAATCCATAACTTAAATATTACATTTTTGCCCAACTATAAGTACAAATAATAACTTACTATTTAGAATTTGTTGTGAAAATGTTGTGAATATAACATTTCTCATATATTTAATAGCAATAAAAAAATATTATATATATATATATATATAAAAAGAGAGAAAGACATCAACAACCTAAGAAGATGACTTGATAATTTATGCTTTTCCGTTCATATATTAGACATGCACCCATTGAGTCCCACAATCTTATTTTTCCTACCCTATAACTCATTTTGGAATTGGATTTCGGAAGTTAACATGTACTTTCCTCACTTTTTGGAGTTAAAGATGCATTAATTATCATTTCATTGATTCCATGTGAAATCTCAAAGAGTTTATAGAGAATCTTAGATTTAGTAATTAGTGAAAAAGTTTATATGTATATATTAAGTGGAAAGAGAAGATTTAAACCCTAATATTTCTATTGAAACCAAAAAAAAACCTACAAAAATGGTTTGACATAGAATAGTCACAAAGCTAAATATGAAGTTTCAAAGTATACTTTTAAATCTTTATCTCGTCAAACCATGTCACCATGACCTAAAAAATGGTAGTGAAATAGCTTTAGAAAAGAGAGAAAAAAAAGTGTTAGTAACACTGTGCGTGTGTCGAGAGTCAAGACCATGAATATTGACGTGTGTATGTGTTCTAGAAAAGAGAAAGAAAAAAGTGTCAGCAAGCAGCAAGACAACATATACTTCATGACCATGAATGGTGTGTGTGTGTGTGTGTGTGTGTGTGAGAGAGAGAGAGAGAGAGAGAGTTTTCAAACAACCTAAGAAGTCTGAGGGAACCTTTCCATTTGAAAATCTTCCCGTTGGCATTCCTCCATTAAAATCTCTCCCATAAGGAGGAAAATCACACTTCATCGCTGATGTAAGACCATTGTTGTTGCCCGTATCAACGATGGAGTCTCCAAACATAATGACTGCTGGAACTGTCTCATTATTTGGTATCTGAATAACCGCTTCTGAGCTACACAGAACAGCAAAAACAAAAGAAAGAAAGAAGAACTTGGTTGATAAAGAAAAATGTTCCATTTTTAATTGAAGCATTGCTCTAGAATTCTCTTCTTGGGATTCTTTCAATAATTTCGAATTTAAAATGAAAGAATAGAAGGAAATGAAATGACTTGTTGGTCTTCAACATTGCTTCCATACAAACTGCAATGCTTTATATGTACACTCTAAACTCTAAAGTTGGAGAAGTTATATTATGTTTCTGGTGCATGTTACTTCGACCTCACACTTGTGAGGTCCACCCTCAGAAGTAACATGCACCGGAAACATAATAGAGTTCTTCCTAAAGTTGGTAGCTGGATTCCTATTTAGGGCAATCTCAAAGATTGAATTGTGTCAAATGGTTAGAAAAGAAAATTGAAAATTTAACCAAATTTTTGCTATCAGACAGTTGAGAATTAAATACTTCCAAAACAATGGTCTAATTAACTCACATCACATGTCCAACCAACTCGTCATTTCATGTCATAACAATTTGTTCGACATGAATTAATTTGCTTAGGCCACCGATGAAGGTGGAATTGAATCAGATCATATGGTGTTCTCGTTATAAGCCAACCATCTTTTACCCATTAATATAAGATATTATGATCACTATCTTGAATCTTAACGTACCTGAACGAATAAGTAGTAAATTGTAATAACTAAGAAAATAATGTTTATAATGACTGAAATAGGCCAAAATGGGGTTTTACCCCTTTCAACAAAACTTTCTAGTATTTTGCCCCATTTCTCAAACTATATAGGGAAATGCCCATGTTTTAAAACTCGACATTACCATAATTGAGTTTTGTGTAAAACTTGATTATCTTATAATCGAGTTTTTACGAGATGTTTGCCATGCTAGCTGGCTCGCCAACGTGGCATTTTCATTTTTTTAATCCATACATAACTCGATTACTGTAAAATCTAGTTATATACCCGACTATAGAATTATCGAATTATCGAGGTATACCATTACATCTGCTCCCATTCAGATTGTGTTGCTTTCAGTCTAAACTGAATTTCACTGCTGCTCCACAGATCCACGGCTGCTTCCAGATTGAACTGAAATTTCTATCACCTCAGGTAAAAAACCCATACCAGAATTTTATGGCAATGGTAATTTCATTTGATATTGTACTGATTTTTTTTTTTTTTTTTGGTTCAATGAGTGTTATGTGAGTACATTGGTGTGATTTGGTTGTTTGTTGTAGTAAATTTTAATGACAAGAGAATGAGAATCTTTCGCATAGCAAGAAGTAATCAACTACATACCTTATTTTTCTTAGATTGTTATAAGATGGTTAGTGAAATGAATGATAACACATAATTATAGGAATATGATAAGTAGCATTTACGGTCATGTTGATAACTCTAGAAGGCTTTTATTAACAAATCAACAATGGAAAAGTAATAAAAGCGGTTACTATAGACGAAATTGTATGCTGGTCTCCCTATCTATTATTTGTTAATATGCGTCCATAGGTGGTGAGACTCACATATCATGCATTAATGCATTCCATACTTTAGTTTAACGTACATAATCATCATTGTCAAACATTGACAATAACATTACGTCTTACACAGAATATCTAGACATTAACAACAACGTCTAATCATCGTAAGTAGGAATTTTTGGAAATCATCATTGCTTGAATCTGAGAAGTCTAAAATATCTTCATCATCATCTAAGTAGTCCATACGTGTTCATACGTGTTTATTGGCTTTATTGCTTTAAGTACTTCTTGTTTTTTTTGTTGCAAAACAATAGTCACATTTCTGGGAACATGCAAACCATATTGTCTTTTTTATTTAGGGGTTGAGTCTTATTGTAAGTATGTGGGTTGCCGTTTAGGAAAAATTATGTGTGCAGTACTAATAATTGTTTTTGTTTTCTAGGTTCAAAACAGTTAACATTCATAAGAGCCAAACAAAACATTGTGATTTCTTCCATGTATGGTTTCATTGAAGCTCATGTTTTGCCTGGACCATATATGTTTACATTGATTGCTTCTTGTTTTGTTTCTACCAGTAAAACCACAACTTTGAACCCTTGTCTTCATGCACTGTTAAGGGTCTCTCCTTGATGTTCATGAAGTGCCTTGGTGTTTTTTTTTCTCTTGCAAGACCATCATAGAAGCATCCTTGTTTGATGGTTTGGCCTATCCTATCTTTTAGTTTTAGGGCAAAATTACTGTTGACAATAATTAATAGTTTTGGCCAAGGTTTGCAATGGGTGAACCGGTTGTAACTAGTGGCTAGGTTTGGACTTGAAGTTTCACTTTTGTTAACTTCAAGGGCCAATATAAATTTTTCCTGACTTCAAGCTTTGGATTGTGTGGAGAGCCTTGTTGGCTGTTGCACATAAATTAGAAATTGTAATATTATTTTAATTTAAATTTAATTTTGATAGTGGTTTAAGTAATCAAATTAAGTTATTATCGTTGTTAAATTTAAAAAAAAAAGTTATTATTGTTGTTTATGATATATTATTATATGATTAGAGATTTGATATAGTAATATGTGTACTTATTTATTGAAGCATTGATACAAATACAAATTCACTTTAATTATTTCATTTTAACTCATGTTTAATGCTTTTTTTTTTTCTTTTAAGGATGGTATTAGCAGAGATGAAGAGGACAACTCAAACAATAATAAGGAGGCCGAAAACAGCTTGGAAGGTGACTCAGAGGAAGACTAATATAGATCTTGTCATAATTCTAGTTGTTTAAGTTTAAAACAAGGTTTAATTTCAAGATTTCTTTGTATATTCTATATTTTTAAAGTTTGAACTTATATGAATTTTTATCCTTCGATGGATCATTTTTTAGTAATTATTGTACTATTGTAATATGATAGTTAAAGAAAAATGAAATAAAATAAATTATAAATAATAAAATATTTCAAAAATTATATAAAATATTATCACTGATGACATAAAAATTTGGTCATAAATAACTTTATAGTGACAACAAAGTCCCTCACAATTTATAGAATAGCGACGCCCCTTAACCCCTTGTAAAGACGTTTTAAGTGACAGCTTAATGTCATCACTATTATTCCTAACTAATTGCGAGGGGTTAAAATCCCTCACAAATAAATTTTAGCGATGTCATTATTTGTCTCATCGTTAATTTGAAATTTGCAAATAACTAATTGTGAGGGTATAAAGGTCCTCACAAATAGTTGTTTAACAACAACTACTTCCCCTCGCTAAAAATATGTTGCGAGGGGTTAAATGCTCTTACAAATAAATTTTAGCGACGCCATTATTTGTCTCTAAAAAGTATGTTGTCAATTTGAAATTTGCAAATAACTAATTACGAGGGTATAAATGTCCTCACAAATAGTTGTTAATGACGACTACTTCCTCTCGCTAAAAACAAGTCATCGACTGTTCTCATCATTTGGTAATATATTTGTGAAGGCGGATTTGTTTACTAACGAAAGTGGATTGCCCTCGTAAATTATCTATTTACGAAGGTATGGTCACAAAATCTCTTTTAGCAGCAAGAGCAAATACGACGGCCTTCGATGGCCATATGCCCTCGCTAATAACCTTTTGCGACGATATTTGAATTTTTGCGAGGGCATTTTACCCTCGCTAGTTGACTCTTTTCTTGTAGTGATTGATTAATGCATTTGCTTTTTAGTTTACTTTTTAAGCCTGTACAAATTTTAGATAAATTTTAAGTCTTTTAGAGCAAAGGAATTAGATCCAAATATATATGATATATGTAACATGTGATCTGATCATAAATATATAAATTGTAAATGATTTAACACAACCAAACACAATCAAACCAAAAAAAGCATAAGAGTGAAATAAAAGAGAGTAAACCAAAAATAAACAAGAGTGAAATAAAAGAGAGCAAAGGAGGAGAACCACTCCTCCTACCAATAGCCTCTTCCATGTGGATGCCGTGAACCCAAAAATATAGGATTTTGGAATCTAGGTTGCTATCAAAATCAATCAATTTGTCAGAATACCAAGAATATCTTTGATATTCAGCTACCTTTTTCCTCTTGCTATAAAAGAAACTTAAGAACTATAAAACAAAACCTAGAAACTGAAAACCTAATGACAATTCAGATGGTGGTATTTGAACTCTATACGATTGATAACCAATCAGTATGGCAAATTATGCAGAAGACAATCATTAAGGAATTTATTACCTTAGCTTTCTTCAAAACATAGAATCAACAAACTTCTCCTAGCTCTTCTCTAATAAGCCACAACACATTAAAAGAATGAGACATGAGATATTTTCAAATAATCAAGGTAAAATAAAAGAGTGTTTTTGGCTATTAAGTTGTAGTATTGAGAAACGTAAAAAGCTCATTCTGTTTTTTAAAAGACATTCAGGTAATCTCACAAACACATCAAGGGCATGCCAAGGATGCTCGTCTAATAAAAGGACATGAAATATCATTGTTGTCCAAAAAGATAAGTATCAAGTACAATATAAACCTTAACTTGTATTATTCATTCCAGCCATCACCTTTTTTTTTTTTTAGGTGTAGAACTCCTTACACAACACATAACAAAGTAATTAATAATGAAACAGGGCACTATTATTAGACTCTCCCAAAAAAAAAAAAAAAAAAAAAAACTCTAAAACCTAGATGGATTTTCTCTCCACTAATATAAACCACAATATGAAACAATTAAATTAAATATTAGCCTTTGAGCACACGCTCACGTGCATGCTCAAAGGCTCTTCTGTTTTTTGGATAAAAGTTAGTAATTTGCATATATTTAGTGGTGGAGTCAGAAACTTTTTATAGGGGGGGCCAAGCTAAATGTAACAAAATTCTTTAAAGTTTTTTTTTTTTTTTTTAAATTTTTAATGGAAGATCCCAAACAAGTAATTTTTGTCATAAAAATTAAAAACCAGTCATTTATAAATTATAAACAAGTCATTCAAATTTTTTTTTTTTTTGTTTATAATTTTAATAGTTAGAATGGGAGAAGAAAAATTCGCGCTCCAGATGTCATGAACACATCAAGAGATGCCAACCAAACAAAACCAAATAAAGTTTGAAGCAAGATAATAATACAAAATATAAATACATCACTCAATATATACAACACTATATTATTACATTTTTTCTTTCTTTTTTTCGAGAAATAATTATAACATGCTGCTAACCCCGCAGCTCGAACCCTTTCTCCCTTGGACCCCCAAGCACTTTGTACATGGGGAGGTGCCAATTTAGCTGCAAGGCCTTTGGCAACACTATATTATTACATATATATAATTTAAGTTACAAACTCAACCGTACCATTTTTACATATAACATAATAATATATTATAAACAAATACACAAACATCAATTCACCTTCCGCCACATTTTTGAAGTGCTATACAACACATAAAAAGCTACTTTCTTTTTTACCACACATTCAGACAGTAGCTTTACTATATATTTCCTTCTTTAAAAAAAAGAGCTTTACCATATCTTCCCCCAAAACATAACTTGCAATAAAAAAGAATGACAGTACATAATGGCAAAAACAAAGAGAGATAATAATGGTTTTTTTTTTTTTTATTTATTTATTTTTTTTTTATGAAGAGGCGATAATATTAAAAAAAATAAAAAAAATAAAAAAAAACTAAGCACCATAACAAGGTTCAAGACATATCCTGTTAAAATACATCCCATTGAGGTCACCCTAAAAAACATCTAAAATGTCCACAGGCGGACTATCATAAATAAGAAAATCAGTCTTCATCCTAAAGCTCATCCTAGCTAAACCATCAGCATATTGATTGGCTTGTCAGAAGTAATGATTAATATGGACTTGATGGAAACGGGTAAGCAGCTGCCTGCAATCATCCAAAATGGGTGATATAATGTTGTTAACATAATCTGCATTCCGTAACACATCAACAATAGCCTTGGCATCCGTCTCAATTACAAGACAATGAATATTCAAATTGCAGCACAGCCTGAGGCCCTCACGCAGCCCCTACAACTCAGCGGCAAAGCTGTTGGTGGCCCCAGTCCACCTACTGAGCCCAGCTACCCACTGCCCATCTTCATCCCTCACCACTCCCTAACAACCAGCTAGGCCGTGAAGCTCATTGCATGAACCATCAGTGTTCAATTTCTTCCACCCTTGCACAAGGCGCTCCCACCTAATTCTCTCTACAGCCTTGAATCCTTGGAGTAGCCACACAATAAAGATACTCCATAGCTTGATACACAATATCCAAATCCAAATTTTGATTCCGACCTTTCCTATTGAAAACGATGTCATTCCTACTCTTCCAAATGCTCCAAAGAGCAAAGGGAAAACAAGTTTCCAAGGGGCACCCGTGACATGCAGCTTATCATTAGTTCTAACATTAAGAGACAACCAATCGAACAAATTCACGTGCCAGAAATCATAATTAGAAGCCGCGACCCCTAGCTGGTTCCAAATATGTTTTAGGTGAGAGCAATCTCTCAAGGCATGTAAGATAGTTTCAACACCATTGCAGCAAACAAGGCACACTTCATGTTGAACCACTCCTCTTCTTCCTAAACAAACCTTAAAACCAATACTATTGTGAGCACACAACCAAAGGAACATTCTAACCTTTGGAAGCAAATCTGCCTTCCAAATCCAACTAGTTGTAAAAGCAATCTCATTGGAAGACTCCATAACAAAACCATATGCGCCTTTGACATCAAAGGACCCATTGGATGATCCGGCCCAAGCCAATTTGTCTGAGCCACCTCCTAAGGTCGACATGGGAATTGCACAAATCAAGACTTCATCCGGTAACTCAAAGATTGTTTTCTCCCAATCCCAGCCCATATCAAGCATAATATCTTTAATTTCCAAAAGATTGGCTTCTTGAGAAATAGGCCTTTGGATCAACTTTCTAAGAGGTCCCCCATTCGTCCAATTGTTATGCCAAATATTCAGAGTGCTATTTTTTGTCAACAACAATCTACAACCCTTGTTAAAAGTGCCCATCCCTTTCTTCATAGCTGCCCATATTAAGGAGCAAGGGAGATTATTTGCATTAGCGGTTGCTCTTCTTTAATGGTTGCAATACTTCATCTTCAACACATTAACCCAAGGTGCCTCCCCCTCCTTATGAAATCTCCAATTAAGTTTGGATAAGAGCGCCACATTCCTACCCTTGGCTGTTTGCAACCCCAAACCACCTACCTCCTTGGATTTTGTCACCTTCTCCAAACCAACCTAATGACTCTTCTTGGCTGAATCTATAGACCCCCAAAGGAAGTTCCTATTCACTCTATCTAGTCCATTCAATACCCTTCCCAGAAGGTAAGAGCACTACATAATGTACAAGGGGATAGCAGCCAATGATGACTGAATGAGCACTCTACGGCCAGCCAAAGATAAAAGGTTAACCTAACTATCCTCAAGGTAAAAAGCAAATCCACTAGAAAGAATTGAAGTTCATACATACAAGCCCCCACGCTCGACTTCATATTGCTACCCACCAGTAGAACTTACTGACACGACCACGTGCAAACTCCGAATCCACAGACTTCTTCTTTCTTTGGCCTTTGCAAAACACAAACACCCCCGTTTGTGACTTTGAGATCCCACTCAAAGGTTTAGCAACACAAACTCTCCTGTTTGTGACTCCAAGACCACCCTTAAAGGTTTAGATCATCAACACCTTTGATGACTAAAGAAGGCAGCAACTTCTACAATACCGGATCTTGAGATTCTTCAAGGAATAGCACCGATAGAAGACATAAGAGAGCTTTTTAGGAGCAAAACCCTAAATACAAAAGAGACACACTATTTTCTCTCTGAAAAACCTTATAAAAACGTGCTTAGGGTTTCTTTTATATACTGGGAGAAGTAGATTAGAAACCCTAATCCTAAATGGGCTTAAACTGTTGTTTGGGTTTAATTAAAAATTCTGCAGATACGACTTTCAATCGATCGAACCAAACAAATTATGAAATCTTCTTCCTGCAGCTTGTATGTTCTTGAATCTTGACTTAAATCATCTTGAGCATTGTCTAATAATACCTATAGATTTTAAGATCTATATCTAGACAAGTTTGTGTTCACGATTTGCCAATTGTTCTAAACATTTAGAACCTAACACAAGACATATCCTGTTAAAATACATCCCATTGAGGTCACCCTAAAAAACATCTAAAATGTCCACAGGAGGACTACCATAAATAAGAAAACCAGTCTTCATCCAAAAGCTCATCCTAGCTAAACCATCAGCACATTGATTGGCTTGTCAGAAGCAATGATTGATATGGGCTTGATGGAAATAGGTAAGCACTTAGATAAATCTGCATCGAGATTAATTTCTCCCAAGCCTGTGGTCCGAGCGGCCACACAGGGCTCGGGTTCTGTCCAACACTTAGATATAACTGCATCGTGGTTAATTTCCCCCAAGCCTGTGGTCCAAGGGGCCACATAGGACTTAGGTTCTGTTTAACACTTAGATAAAACTGCGTAATAGTTAATTTCCCCCTAACCTGTGGTCCAAGGAGCCAGACAGGGTTTGGGTTCAATTTAACACTTAGATAAAACTGCATAGTAGTTAATTTCGCCCTAGCCTGTGGTTTGAGGAGCCAAATAGGATTTGGGTTCTGTTTAACACTTAGATAAAACTACGTAGTAGTTAATTTCCCCTTAGCCTGTGGTCCGAGGAGCCAAACAAGATTTGGGTTTTGTTTAACACTTAGATAAAACTGCATAGTAGTTAATTTCGCCTTAGCCTGTGGTCCAAGGAGTTAGACAGGATTTGGGTTCTAAAAAACCACTTGGACCGGCTGGTCCGAGAGGGAAAGTTAAGACACCTCTTGCATCATCTTGTTGGACTGCAGGAGCAGTCGAACGTCGAAACAAGGCAAAGCACATTGAGGCCGCCCATTGGCACGATAAATTTCATTCTTGCTGTACCAAGAAGAACCGACTCCCATCCTTGCAGAGTGATGTCAATGGCCCGACTCCTCATTGAAGCTGACGACAGGGAATCCAAGAGGGCTAAAGGGATGGCCACGCCCCTAATCAGATTCTCGGATGAGGATAAACTTGGAACCCTCCAGCCCCACGACGAAGCTCTAGTTGTCACGCTCAGGATTGGGGGATATGACGCGAAGAGGGTGCTAGTCGATCAGGGCAGCGCCGTGGAAGTAATGTACCTCAACTTGTACAAGGGGCTGAAGCTGAAACCAGAGGACCTAACGGCATACGACTCCCCTTTGTTGAGTTTCGAAGGGAAAACCGTCACTCCGAAAGGCCTGATTAGGCTGCCTATACAGACAGGCTCGGATATAGTGGAGGTGGACTTCATAGTGGTAAACGCTTACTCGCCCTACACCACCATTGTAGCCAGATCGTGGCTTCACGCCCTAGGGGCTGTGTCATCAACCTTACACCAAAAGGTGAAGTACCCATCGGAAGGTAGGGCAAAAGAAGTAATAGGGGACCAAGCCATGGCCCGGCAATGCATTGTGTCCGCCATCTCCCGACGACCGAGTACTGAGCCCTCCACCTCAGCCGAGAATGGATTATAGCAATTAACAACCCCGGCCTTAGCCTCGGGTACTGGGGGACCCGCTGAGGGGGCGAGTTGTGAGGATTTGGAACAAGTTCTTGTAGGCTCCAACCCGGAAAGATTTTTTCAAGTCAGCTCAGAATTGTTGCACCAAGAGAAGGAAACCCTAATTGACTTTCTCAGACAGAATGTGGACGTGTTTGCATGGAACGCCTATGAGGCTCCAGGGGTCGATCCAAATTTCATTTGCCACCACCTTAATGTTAGCCCGACCGTGACACCTAATAAGCAACCTCCTCGACGACCATCGAAATAGCATGCAGATGCAGTGAGAGAGGAGGTGATGAAATTGAAGAAAGCAGGGGCTATCAAAGAGGTATTTTACTCCGAGTGGCTGGCCAACACCGTTGTGGTGAAGAAGAAGAGTGGGAAATGGCGGATCTGCGTGGACTTCACAGACCTGAACAAGGCCTACCCGAAGGATCCTTTCCCTATGCCTCGGTTAGACCGATTGGTGGATTCGACCGTGGGACACCCTCGAATGAGCTTTTTGGATGCCTTCCAAGGCTACCATCAAATACCCCTAGCTACCGACGACCAAGAAAAAACTGCTTTTATCACCCCCGTTGAAAACTACCACTATAAGGTAATGCCCTTTGGCTTGAAGAATGCCGGGTCGACCTACTAGAGAATGATGACCAGGATGTTTGAACTACATATGGGTAAGAGCATTGAAGTCTATATAGACGACATGGTGTTGAAGAGCAAGTTAGTGTCCAACCACGTCAGAGACCTTGGCGATGTCTTTGAAATTCTGAGAAAGTACAGGCTGCGCCTGAATGCGTCCAAGTGTTCATTCGGAGTGGGGTCAGGGAAATTTTTAGGTTACATGGTGACCCATAGAGGTATTGAAGTCATCCCCGACCAAATTAGAGCTATCCATAGCCTGCAGCTTCCTCGAAACCCCAAAGAGGTCCAAAAACTCACCGGCATTATTGCCGCCTTAAACCGTTTTATCTCCCGCTCGGCGAACAGGTGCAGGCCTTTCTTCCTCTTATTAAACAAGTGGAAGGGGTTCGTGTGGACTGAAGAATACGCCTTAGCCTTCCAGCAGCTTAAGGAGTATCTGTCTCGACCGCCAATCATGTCCAGTCTTGAAGCCGACGAGGTTTTATTCGCCTATATTGCTGTGGCCCCTCACGCAGTCATCCTAGTGCTAATCCGGGAAGACAACGGCACACAACGGCCTATCTACTACGTGAGCAAATCATTGCATAAAGTAGAAATCCGTTACCTCCCCCTCGAAAAGGCTGTCTTGGCAACGTACAAGCCACGCGGAAGCTCCCACACTACTTCCAGGCACATACCGTTGTTGTGCTAACCCAACTCCCGTTCAAATTAATACTCCGGAGCGCCGATTACACAGGTAGAATAGCAAAGTGGGGGACGATTCTTGGCGCCTTCGACATTCGGTACATACCTCATACCGCTCTGAAGGGCCAAGTCCTCGTAGATCTGGTAGCTGAGTTTGCCGAACCCTCATAAGAAGGAGGAGGAGGAGGGCTACTATACTCAGACGAAAAACTGATCAGTGCAGTCTCTCAGCAAGAGCCCACTTGTTGGAAAGCATACGTAGACGGCGTGGCAAACCAAAGGGGCTCAGGGGTGGGGCTCGTCCTGATTTTCCTCGAGGGGATTACCATCGAAAAATCGTTGAGGCTAGGCTTCTCCGCCACAAATAACGAGGCAAAGTATGAGGCCTTGTTGGAAGGAATGTCTATGATCCAGAAACTAGACAGGAAATCTATAAGCATCTTCTTGGACTCAAGACTTGTCGTGGGACAAGTAAATGGGGAATTGGACGCGAGGGATGAAAGAATGCAAAAGTACCTAGTCCAAGTCAAGTGCTTGCAAGCGCATTTCAACTATTTCAGCCTAATGCACGTATCCAGGAGCGGGAACACCCACGCTGACTCCCTTGCAACGCTCGCCACGTCCTCGGCGCAACCCCTCCCTCAGGTCATACACGTAGAAAATCTATACAGGCCATCGATGGTGAGAACCGAGTTGGTGCATGTTCACAGCGTCAGGGCAAGGCCAAGCTGGATGGATCCTCTAGTACTGTTTTTAAAGAATGACATCTTACCCGAAGATAAGAATGAGGCTGACAAGATTAGAAGAAAGGCTTCTTGATTCTGGCTATCCGAGGACTCCAAACTGTATAAGCGCTCATTTTCAAGACCGTACTTGCTATGCGTGCATCCAGATGCCACTAAGGCTATCCTAGAGGAACTGCACGAAGGAATTTGTGGGAGCCATATGGGGGGTAGGTCTTTGTCCCATAGGGCCATAGGCTAAGGGGAAATTAACTACTATGCAGTTTTATCTAAGTGTTAAACAGAACTCAAATTCTGTCTGGCTCCTCAGACCACAGGCTAAAGGGAAATTAACTACTACGCAATTTTATCTAAGTGTTAAACAAAACCCAAATCCTGTCTGGCTCCTCAAACCATAGATTAAGGGGAAATTAACTACTACGCAGTTTTATCTAAGTGTTAAACAGAACCCAAATCTTGTCTGGCCCCTCGGACCACAGGCTAGGGGGAAATTAACCACGATGCAATTTTATCTAAGTTTTAAACAGAACCCAAGTCCTGTCTGGCTCCTCGGACCACAGGCTTGGGGGAAATTAACTACTACGCAGTTTTATCTAAGTGTTAAACAGAACCCGAATCCTGTCTGGCTCCTCGGACCACAGGCTAGGGGGAAATTAACTACTACGCAGTTTTATCTAAGTGTTAAACAGAACCCAAGTCCTGTGTGGCCCCTTGGACCGGCTTGGGGGAAATTAACCACGATGCAGTTATATCTAAGTGTTGGACAGAACCCGAGCCCTGTGTGGCCCCTCGGACCACAGGCTTGGGAGAAATTAATCTCGATGCAGATTTATCTAAGTGCTTACCCGTTTCCATCAAGCCCATATCAATCATTGTTTTTGACAAGCCAATCAACGTGCTGATGGTTTAGGTAGGATGAGCTTTAGGATGAAGACTGATTTTCTTATTTATGATAGTCCTCTTGTGGACATTTTAGATGTTTTTTAGGGTGACCTCAATGGGATGTATTTTAACAGGATATGTCTTGAACCTTGTTATGGTGCTTAGTTTTTTTTTTTTTTTTTTTCCTTTTAATATTATTGCCTCTTCATAAAAAATTAAAAAAAAAAACCATTATTATCTCTCTCTGTTTTTGCCATTATGTACTGTCATTCTTTTTTATTGCAAGGTATGTTTTGGGGGAAGATATGGTAAAGCTTTTTTTTTTTTTAAGAAGGAAAGATATAGTAAAGCTACTGTTTGAATGTGTGGTAAAAAAGAAAGTAGCTTTTTATGTGTTGTATAGCACTTCAAAAATGTGGTGGAAGGTGAATTGATGTTTGTGTAATTGTTTATAATATATTATTATGTTATATGTAAAAATCGTACGGTTGAGTTTGTAACTTAAATTATATATATATGTAATAATATAGTGTTGCCAAAGGCCTTGTAGCTGAATTGGCACCTCCCCATGTTCAAAGTGCTTGGGGGTCTAGGGGAGAAAGGGTTCGAGCTGCGGGGTTAGCAGCATGTTGTAATTATTTCTCAAAAAAAGAAGAGAAAGAAAGTAATAATATAGTGTTGTATATATTGAGTGATGTATTTATATTTTGTATTATTATCTTGCTTCAAACTTTATTTGGTTTTGTTTGGTTGGCATCTCTTGATGTGTCCATGACATTTGGAGCGTGAATCTTTCTTCTCCCATTCTAACTATTAAAATTATCAACCAAAAAAAAAAATTTTGAATGACTTGTTTATAATTTATAAATGATTGGCTTTTAATTTTTATGACATAAATTACATGTTTGGGATCTTCCATTAAAAATTTAAAGAATTTTGTTACATTATAAACATTATTTTCTTAGTTATTACAACTTACTACTTATTCGTTCAGGTACGTTAAGATTCAAGATAGTGATCATAATATCTTATATTAATGGGTAAAAGATGGTTGGCTTATAACGAGAACACCATATGATCTGATTCAATTCCACCTTCATCGATGGCCTAAGCAAATTAATTCATGTCGAACAAATTGTTATGACATGAAATGACGAGTTGGTTGGACATGTGATGTGAGTTAATTAGACCATTGTTTTGGAAGTATTTAATTCTCAACTATCTGATAGCAAAAATTTGGTTAAATTTTCAATTTTGTACTCTAACCATTTGACACAATTCAATCTTTGAGATTGCCCTAAATAGGAATCCAGCTACCAACTTTAGGAAGAACTCTATTATGTTTCCGGTGCATGTTACTTCTCCCCTCACATGAGGGTGGACCTCACACTTGTGAGGTCGAAGTAACATGCACCAGAAACATAATATAACTTCTCCAACTTTAGAGTTTAGAGTGTACATATAAAGCATTGCAGTTTGTATGGAAGCAATATTGAAGACCAACAAGTCATTTCATTTCCTTCTATTCTTTCATTTTAAATTCGAAATTATTGAAAGAATCCCAAGAAGAGAATTCTAGAGCAATGCTTCAATTAAAAATGGAACATTTTTCTTTATCAACCAAGTTCTTCTTTCTTTCTTTTGTTTTTGCTGTTTTGTGTAGATCAAGAAGCGGTTATTCAGATACCAAATAATGAGACAGTTCCAGCAGTCATTATGTTTGGAGACTCCATCGTTGATACGGGCAACAACAATGGTCTTATATCAGCGATGAAGTGTGATTTTCCTCCTTATGGGAGAGATTTTAATGGAGGAATGCCAACGGGAAGATTTTCAAATGGAAAGGTTCCCTCAGACTTCTTAGGTTGTTTGAAAACTCTCTCTCTCTCTCTCTCACACACACACACACACCATTCATGGTCATGAAGTATATGTTGTCTTGCTGCTTGCTAACACTTTTTTCTTTCTCTTTTCTAGAACACATACACACGTTAATATTCATGGTCTTGACTCTTGACACACGCACAGTGTTACTAACACTTTTTTTTCTCTCTTTTCTAAAGCTATTTCACTACCATTTTTTAGGTCATGGTGACATGGTTTGACAAGATAAAGATTTAAAAGTATACTTTGAAACTTCATATTTAGCTTTGTGACTATTCTATGTCAAACCATTTTTGTAGTTTTTTTTTTTTTTTTTGGTTTCAATAGAAATATTAGGGTTTAAATCTTCTCTTTCCACTTAATATATACATATAAACTTTTTCACTAATTACTAAATCTAAGATTCTCTATAAACTCTTTGAGATTTCACATGGAATCAATGAAATGATAATTAATGCATCTTTAACTCCAAAAAGTGAGGAAAGTACATGTTAGCTTCCGAAATCCACGTCCAAATGAGTTATAGGGTAGGAAAAATAAGATTGTGGGACTCAATGGGTGCATGTCTAATATATGAACGGAAAAGCATAAATTATCAAGTCAACTTCTTAGGTTGTTGTTGTCTTTCTCTCTTTTATATATATATAATATTTTTTTATTGCCATTAAATATATGAGAAATGCTATATTCACAACATTTTCACAACAAATTCTAAATAGTAAGTTATTATTTGTACTTATATGTGGGCAAAAATGTAATATTTAAGTTATGGATTCAAATTAGAACCAATAACAACTTACCACTTATGATTTGTTGTAAAATTATTGTGAAAATATTGTTGACATAACACTTCTCTAAATATAACTTGTAGATAAACTCTTTCTATAAATTTTGTTTCTAAAAAAAAATTGGCCTATAATAAGAGATTTATTGGCCTAAAATGTATTACAACACAAGATATAAAGGCTGTATAGTGAGACTCCGATTAACACATAATCTATACAGTTTTTTATTATTATTATTTTTTAGAATAAAATCTATATATACAAAAAAATTCACACTTAAATGGAGGTAGGACTCTCGATACCCCGTCTCCACACAAACGGACCTAACTCGTTACGAAAGTAACGAAACTATATTTTTTTGCTGAACAAAGAAACTATATTTTTATGCTATTCTAGAATTTTTAACTAATCACCGCGTTCTCTTGGTGCGATAGTCACTCCACAAGTATAAGTGCTTGTTGGGTGTGGGTTACAAGGGCTGGAGTTCAAGTCTCTAGGAGAAAATTTCACACACATATATACTTAAATTAGGTTAGAGTAGAAATTCTATCTTGTATTTAAAAAAAAAGGAATATCTAATTGTTTATTTTTCTAAAAATAAACGTTAAAAGTTATTCATTCTAAGAAAAATTTTTTTTTTTTTTAAAAAAGTTATTACATGTGGAGACCCACATCCCTACCAAAATCCAAGCCGAATCAATGTAAAAATCTTCGACATTAAAAAACTGAACCAACTGGCTTTATTTCACTTAAATGCTGGAGAAATTATAAAGTCCCCTTGGTGGACCACGTCATTTGTTCACATTCCACTAAAAAACTTTCACTTGTTTAAAATTGCTGAGTCAATAATTAATTTCTGTTTAAAAAAATTTTCTAACTAACAATTTTAAACAAGTGGAAGTTTTTTAGTGGAATGGTAGACAATATCATTTGTCCACCATGTGAATCTTATAATTTCTCTATATATATGCTGGGAGGTGAAATACTGAAATTCATGAATTGAATTCATTTTTTATTTATTTTATTTATAATTCATTTTTTATTTTATTTATTTATTTGGTATGTATTCAGGAAGAAAAAAAAAACAAAAAAAAAACAAAAAAAAAATGTAAAAAAAGTTTCTGACATCGATGACAATTGTCTGGCTAGGTTTAGCGACTTTAGTCTTCAGGCCATATCTAACCTCAATTCATGCTGACACACACGACCAGGTTTATTTACTGTGATTTCGTTGGGCCAAGAATTTATGATCCATTCAGCTAAAAAAAAAGAATTTATGATCCCATCAAACGTTTTTAATGTGTATGATTGTACAAAAGCATTTTATCTTACGAAAAGAAAATTACAAACTTTGTCCTGTACGTGCTTCCCTACAAAATTTATACGTTTCAGTACTGAATGATCGGTGTCCGTTCACGTGTTGGGAAGACGACACTTTTGGTAAAGACTTTGGTTCAGAATTTTAAAATATTGGCTTTAGTTAACGGGTATTTCTAAAACATTTGTTAATGGATTATTTTATAGAAATTTTGATATTATGTTTATATGAAAAATAAAATATTGTAAAAAAATTTATTTTTTTCCTATAAATTTTTTAAAAAAAATATTACATATAGGTTAACAAAACCCAAAAACGATCTCCTAGAGCTCTTGGTGCATTTCTTTTCTCTCATTTTTATCAAACTCTTTCAAAACAATAATAATAATAAAAAGTTTCAAGATTATGTGTTTTGACTTAATTATGTCATATTAATTTTTTAACTCTTTTATTTATTTTTTATATGTGAGACTTTCGATCACACACACACATATATATGCCTAACATTACGGGTCTCTAATCCAATCAATGGTTGGCCTCTCATAGCATAAAGTTTCCAAATAAAAATTCATTGGGATTTGTAGGTCAAGTGTGAATAATTAAATCAAAATTTTAAAATTGTAATTCGGAAGCATGTGATTTCAAATTGTTGAACCAAACAAGTCGAAACTCCTAAGTTTCAAAATCCTAAATTGGTCATTGTGTTCCTTAGAGTTTTTCTTTTTATTTCCATCATTAAAATAATTCAATATGTAATAGAATTTTTCTTCTTCCCCTCCCCCTTTTTTAGTGGAAGAATTGGGAATTAAAGACCTCCTACCAGCTTATAGGGATCCAAGTTTGCAGCCCAAAGATCTCTTGACAGGTGTAAGCTTTGCATCTGGTGGCACAGGATACGATCCTTTGACACCTAAAATAGTGGTATGCACATTTTAGACTCTCCTTTTTCTCTTATAGTTCGCTAGTTATAATGCCGATGAAAGATTTAAACTCTAAACATCTTCGTTATAAATACCAAAAAGTGTCAGTTGAACTATAAAACTTTTGTTATATTTTAAAAAGTTTTTTTTTTTTTTAATTTTCATTATATAATAATTTTTTATATTATTCATTGTTTTTTCTTATACTTATTTTTCATTTTTTGAGCACATATAGTCAGTCATACCACTATCTGAGCAATTACAAGATTTCAAGCAATACATAGGGAAGTTGAAAGGAATTGTTGGAGAAGAGAGAACAAACTTCATATTAGCCAAAAGTGCAGTGTTTGTGGTGGCGAGCAGCAATGACATTGCCAATACCTATTTTCTTACTGGAATAAGGAAAGCCGAATATGATATTCCATCTTATGCTGATCTTTTACTCAATTCAGCTTCTAATTTCATCAAGGTAACTTCATCTTCTTTTTCTTATATTCCCCTCCCCCCCCCCCCCCCCCTTATAATTGGTGATGTTCAAGTTCACTAGTGACATAGGCCCAAATTATCGAAAAGATATTTCATGAATTTGATATGTATACATGTATCAAATATAGATGATAATTATTGCAAGTTAACTTTTATTCTTACCTTATTAACAATTAACACCTTCTAAGTAGGACTTGCGAACTGTATATCTTGGACCATGACCAGGAAATTAAATATTCAAATACTATATATATAATATATTACTTAATTCTTTGGTGGTAAGGTATAATATAGTGGTACCAAGGTGGAATAAATGATTTTTTTTTTAATAAAAAATTAAGGAACTATATGGATTGGGGGCACGAAGGATTGGTGTTTTCAGTGCACCACCACTAGGATGTGTGCCATCACAGCGACTTTTGGTTGGAGGCTCAGAAACTAAGTGTGCAAAACAACCCAATCAAGCATCACAAGTGTTCAATGATAAACTTTCTAGGGAGTTGGGTTACCTTAACAACAATTTGCCTAATGCAAAGGTGGTCTATATTGATGTCTACAACCCCATACTTGATCTCGTAACAAATCCAAAGAAATATGGTACTATTCCTTTCTCCTTTATAATTTTAAATAGTTTTTTTTAATTTTTTTTTATTTTAAATTTCTAATTTTATCTTATTTAGGATATCTAATATTTGGTATATTGTAAAATTCAGGCTTTGAGATTGCAAATAAAGGGTGTTGTGGCACTAGAACTGTAGAGGTAGCAATACTTTGCAACCAATTAGACCATCATCACACTTGTACCGATGACTCTAAGTACGTGTTTTTTGACAGTTATCATCCTACAGAAAAAGCTTACAAGATAATTGTCAATCAGCTCATTACAAAATATATCTACAACTTCGTTTGAGATTGATGATTTTCCTCAACTCTCAATTAATTATCAACCAGACTTTGCAAATTCTTTTTCCTCTTATTGAAATGGGGATCGCCCTATTTTCTTTATGAAATATTATTGTAAGTTGTAACAATTAATTAATTCTGAAAGTTTCATTGAGCTTGACCTAAATAAAAGGGATTAGGTATTGAGTTGGGAGTGCCAATTTGTGGACACGGCCATGTGACACCTCTTGGAAAGGGTTTTTAAGAGAAAGAAAGGTTTGATTTTGGGAGTATTTTTTTTATTAGAAAAATCATGAGTCATAAAAAAAGTTAAGGAGTCGCCACTTATTTTATTATTTTTTTTTTTAGGGAAAACAAAACAAGAAATAAAAACCCTTTCTTTTTTATTTGATTGACTCAATGAATAAGGAAAATGGTCTACGTCCACCAAGGATAAGTTGGGGGGTCGAATTATGCGATGGGAAAGTATGAGGCACCAACGCACGCCCGATATGTCTACCGGTCTCTACTAAATAAGTAAGTACTATTTGATGTTCAATTAATCGTTCAATGGGCACAATATTATTAATCGAATTCATTACACCAAATCAAGCAAGTAGTTGATTTTATGGCATGGAGGCCTAAAGCTAAATCATAAGACATGATAACGATGATAAAAAGAAGCAGCAAGTTAATAACAAAACAAAACGATGACAAAGAAATTAATAAGCAGGCCAAGGAATTGATATAACAACTACAATAAAAAGTATGTGTAAATGAATAAGGAAAATGGTCTACGTCCACCAAGGATAAGTTGGGGGGCCGAATTATGCCATGGGAAAGTATGAGGCACCAATGCACGCCCAATATGTCTACGGGTCTCTACTAAATAAGTAAGGACTATTTGATGTTCAATTAATCATTCAATGGGCACAATATTATTAATCGAATTCATTACACCAAATCAAGCAAGTAGTTGATTTTATGGCATGGTGGCCTAAAGCTAAATCATACGACAAGATAACGATGATAAAAGGAAGCAGCAAGTTAATAACAAAACAAAACGATGACAAAGAAATTAACAAGCAGGACAAGGAATTGATATAACAACTACTATAAAAAGTATGTGTAAACTTAAACTCTTCCAAGTCATGATCTGAGCAACAGGAGAAGATTTCATTTTAAGGGAACTAGAAAGATTATACTTTTTTCTCTTTTTCTTAAGAAAAGAGTGGCGCTTAATCAGATTAGCTTGTGACTTGGTTTTGATTTGAAGTAAAAAATAAACGTATATTTTTTTTTTTGTTTGTGGAAGCCAAAAACATAAAGGTTGTTGGAAGCAAAGTGGGTCTAGGCAACTTGTAGATTAGCTACGGTGTGAAAAACTATGCCTTCATCAAAAGCTTTCAATGCATTTGTCCACCTTTTAAGAAGCCACATGCTGACATGATTTAACCCTGTACATTTTTAGACCCCTTAAAACAAGTTGTTTAACCTAATATTTAGCCAAGTTGATTAACAAGTTCATTAATAAGATCTAGGTTAAACACAAGTAAATCATATCATGTGAATAGTGCGAAAAAGTAAAGAACACAATGATATGATAACTCAGGAAAACCAAACCAGTAAAAAACCTGCGGAGGATTTAACCTAGCTATCCTTAAGGTAAAACATATCCATTATGAAAGAATTGAAGTTTTACAATAAGACTTAGACCACTAACATCCTATTGCTACCTCGAGCTGAAAACTTACTACCACAACCACATGATAGCTCCGAGTCCACGAACTACTTTTTTCCTTGATCCACAGCAACTATAAGTACTCCCACTTGTGTTTTCTTTAAGCTCTTGAAATAGCAACAGAAGAGATCACCAAGCTCTTCACATCAATCTTGATCTTGATAACTCTAAGTATGTATGAAGGTAAACACCTCTAGATCTCACAAGAGATTCACACACACAGCATATCAACAACCTCTAAAACGTGGCTAGGGTTTTTTCTTTAATACTTGAAGCAAAACATAAAACCCTACACGTCATCTGGGCTTGGGCGAGTAAGGGGGCGGTATGGAAGATTGGTCCGCTTCGAAAAGCTGAGCTTTTCGGTTCGCTCCCCTATGTGGTCGGCCTTCTTACTAGTCTACCTCCTCTCTCTTGATGGAATATAACAATACCCAAGCTCTGGCTTTGCTTGCGTTCTTCACCGGTGCTCGCCAGATGTATCACTCATCCCGCTTCTAAGGTAAGGAGTCTTCTGTGTGTTATAATCTTTATGGGAATGAATCGCATATGTTGGTTGAGAATTGCTCGGGAATTCATTGATAATGACTTTGCCAAGGGGGCTAATCTTCTTTTTTATTGATCGAGACGCTTTCCCTCATCCCACTCGTCCAGCCCTCTTCACGAACTTGTACAATCGATGCCACAAAGATAGCCAACTCGATTATCGAAGAAATAAGGAAACAGGCGACGATTTGGCACCAAATCTCTGGAGGTGTGGAAAGAGCAACAGTGAAAAGCGGAAAAACCATCAAAAAATGACAATTGTTCTGAAGGTTTCTACAGAAAGACCCCTTAGTTCTGGCAAACAGATCACAATTACAGGTACCTGGGAGCATACCGATGGAATGAACGAAATACGAACAGTTAACATAATATAGTCATAGATCTTAGGTTGTAACTTGATCATGAGTGAATTTGTTGATGTTGCACCCACAAAGTATAGAAAGTACCAAACATTAGGAACTACCCGGGAAGGGGTTAGGAACAAGAACAAGGAGAAGCGAGAACCACTTAAATAGAGGAATCTATTGTATTTTGTCCTTTGTTCTCCATGGCAACTGGGGATCAAAAAGCACCAAATTTGATGACTTATTAAGGGAAAGACGAAGTAAGAGCATGCTATTGAAGACGTTGCAACATATGTCGGGAAAGCCTCCGTTGATTATGTACAAACAAAATACGAGTCAAAAGGCAGGGTAAGAAGGGGTTTAGCCAATGGAGATATTAACTCTTCCGGGAACTAGTAACGCATAAACCATGTCAAACCAAGACCGATCAATATCCAAATGGAACGGATTGGAACTTCTCCTAGAATAGTTTCCAATGCAAAATGAAATTCATAGGATATATATATGAGTAATTCAAAAGAGAAATAGAAATCTTTTTCCACATTTTCTTTTTTAAACTTCTGAAAGCTTGTTCAGAATCTCCACCTTAAGCTCAAAGCAACCCTGTGCCTCATAGAGATAGAGGGACCGCTGTAATACTTCGTAGGAGGGAGTTCTTTCGCCCCCCAAGAGGCGCCTTTGTATGGAGCAAACAATGTCCTCCTCCTATATGACCTGATCAAAGGCGTAGGGATAAGGTGAGACCCTTAGGGGAGGCGGCGCGGCCTCGGGTTCGGTTGAGTGCGTGGGGGCGGGTTAAGAGTTGGAGGGGGCCGGTTCACCAGCCACGGGAAGCCTGACATCCGTCTGCTCGTGAGCCAGATGAGATGATGATGCTTGGGCGTCGTGCTTTCCTCCCAACGAAAACACATCGTCAATATCCCGCTCCCGTGGCGATCTGGCCGGGGCTCTGATAGTAGAAGAAAACGATGATTCTTCTGAACCAACTGACCAAATGAAGGGAGATTTGGAAAACAAAGTAAAGACCAACCATGAAAAAGCCCAAGTAATAATGATATGTCGTAGCTCCTTGAGATTTAACATTATTATAAAATAAATAATGAAATAAAGAAACTGAAGAAGTCTTTTTTTTTTTTCTCTGCTCATTTGTCATTCTATGATAGACATATTTGAAAATGAAGATTAAGGCCCATATAAATAAGGAATGAAGAAGAGTAAAAAAAATAGAAAACATGAGTATTTGCTAGATACTAATGAGAAATCAAGCGATGCCGGGTATTCCATGCATCTATCACAAGGGGGGCTTGGGACTCGAACCCAAATCTTCCATGACCCCCCACGAATCAGCAAAAACGAAGCTACCAATCCAGTACCTACTTTACTGAGCCATTTACTCAATGACAGATCCGCTTTGGCGTACTACCAAGTTTCACGTTGGCATGTGAGACTCTCCTTCCTTGCTTTTCCATACGCTTGTTGGAGAAGGCCGGTGAAGTGCAGGAATGCTGTATGACCGAACTCGAACTCGCGGGAGTCGATCATCTACTTATATACTACGACATTTGTTTGTTGACCCAATAAGATGATAAGATCATGATAAGAAAGGTATCATCATAGATATGAAATAAATATCTATATCTCTTTAGCATGTTATGGCCTGACATCCTGATCTTTCTGAAGGTTTCATCCTTCGAATTCTGAAAGTACTGTAAGGCGAGTGGAGCGAAGGAAGAAGCTCTTACTCACTTAAGGGTAAGGCGCTAATGCCACTAGCTTGCTGGCTTGTTAGAGCAGCTAGACTGGCACTAGCTCCTAGCGTTTTTCAGCTGTATCCTGTGATCTGAAATGTGCTGTCGGAAGATAGCACGATACCCTTGCCTGGACTTTTTTTATATACCTAAGAAGCTGTGACATCTGAAGAATGCCCGATTTCATATGTTTGAACCATCTCCGTTGAGGAAATAATCTTGGACCCGGAATAAGAACTATTTAAATCAGAACTTGCCTGAATAAAAGGTTCCACAACTTTAAATAACTCTTCCATAGGAAACTAATCCAAATTTTTCTTACAATTCGCCACACCAAGGTGAAAGGATTCGAACCTAAACAGATGCGCTAACCAGACCGCGCTACACCTTGTCTTACCCACTCACTAGCTTTTTGTCGTTCGCCTCACCTCACTGCCGATCGCTGCACTCCTTATCTACGCTAAATGTCCGTACCTTACGTTCTTTTTCGCGAAGAGCAACCTCGACCGACTAAACCAACGCCTTATCAAACATACTTTGATTTTGTCAAGGCTCTCGTGGGCAGCCGTACATGATACCCGACAATTTGCACCCGCCTGCAGCGAAGGCCTGGTCAATCGTATATGATCATAAAAATCGGAGTCGCTAACACCCATTTTGAGTTGCCTCGTCCTTAGAGTCAAGCTGGATCTTCATTCTACGAGAAATCTACCTGTTGATTGTTCAAGTGGGCTGCAAGCGAAGGGAATAAACCCCGAGTGGGATTAGAGGGCACCTCCCTCCAAAAAGGAGGGGGAACACTGAGCCCATACAGGATACATGACTGGCACTAAGCACTGCAGCAGCGAGCGGGTTAGCCAAGCAGCAGCTTCTTACGGGACGACTAAGTGCGTTGAAACCAACCTGCGGTTGGATAGCGACTTCCTGTGCTAATAGACGCTACCTTACCCCCTTTACTAGAGGACCCGAATGATGCTGCTTGGCAAGAAAGATTAAAAAGTTGCTAGATTTTGCTCTGTCGTATTGTCTTAATTTCATTTATTAATTAATTCATTCCAAGCTTCATTCAATTATTTGTCTCGACAAGCTGAATTTTTATAGGTGTTCAGCTCACAAGCTTCACCCAAACGATTTCACTCAAATAGGTGCGTGACTCTATCAAAGGATGGAACAGAACTCCAGTTAGCATTAGATTCTCTTAGTGGTTGATTTGTTGTCAGCATTAAGGGGTTTTGATTACCTTTGTGGCACCTCTGGTGGTTGTCGTTGATGATTTACCATAGACTTCCACACTTATTATCCAAGGGGTTGACAATCCCTTGAATAGTAAGGCCTTGGCATCTACCAAGTGCCCTCCTAGGCCTCACCATGAGATGAGGCCTGTGGGTGAGATCGTGTGTGGTCTCAAGTTAATAACAACTCAGGCCTTTGTCTGGGGCAGGTTAACTAATGGTTTCTTGGGTGTCTTGTTAAGAGCAGACATCTAGGGGTGCAACAAAACCTCGCCCAATCCCTTCCTGGGATAAAGACGCGGAATCTCTCTCACCCTATAAATCGACGGACCGCGATTACAAGACCGGATTCATGAACTTCAGCAAGAACGTGATTCTCTTTTGAGACAAATAGAGCAGCTCCCGCTAAGGGGTGGAACCGCGCAGGATAGATGAAATTGGTCGAGTGGTCTTAGTTGAAGATGTGAGATTGCATGTGTTTATGGATTGAACGAGATTCAAGCAGTGTGAAAGGAATAGTGTCTTGAGAATAAGAATGTATGTAGTATTACCATTCCCCCGGGCGAAAGTAGTTCTTCTCCTCGGGCTCTACTTTTCTATTTTTGACTAATGTAGCCGAAAGAGTTTGCTAGGATGGCTTGGTAAGCAAGCAAGCAGGCGCAAACTCCCAGTTTTTTCTCTTCTTTCTTTTTTTTATTTCATATTATATATATGATAAAAATTTCCTTCCTAAAGTCAGGAATGGCAAGATGGGGAACTAAAGAGATACCTTTAAGCCATATTAATTAGTCCAACTCTACTATCTCAATAGGACTAAAGCATACTTCCTTTAGCTGCTAATAGTAGATCAAGGACTTCTGCTTAGAGTCCTAGGAAGAGTAAGAGCAAGACAACAATCTTCCTTCTTTCTCGTATATACAAGTCTGTCTTAAAGGGCTGTCAGTAATAGAAGGAGTCTTTCATATAAGTCCTTGAGGCAAGACACATTGGGTCATTCGGTCACTCACTCCCATTTGAAAGAGCATTTAATGAGGATATCGCTCGGGCCCCCTCTAGCTCTGATTCTCCTCTGCTCACTAAGACCTTGTTAACCTTCTCTCAAGTGAGTGAAGTGACCAATGGAATGGGTATTGGGCACGAGGGAGTACTCTTTTAGTAGACTCCTGTAACTCATTAAGGAAATTAACCCTTGTTTGCACAAGCACGAAAATAAGAAATCTTTCTTTTTGCCCGAAAGCATACATAACTCCTTGATTAACTATTAGCAGCTAAAGGATAAAGGAAGAAGGTGTAGGCACGGAGCGAATATAATCATCTTTTATGTAACTTCAGGGTCAACGAAGGCTAATGCACCATCTCCAGGCTATCGAAGATGAAAGAAACTCTTGAGACTAGAGGATACAAACAGGGAACTCCCTTTTTGCTTGGCTTGACCATATAGGGCAGCTCCACTTCCAGTATTGTTGGAAGAAGCAGTGCAGTGTAAGCAGGTTAGTTTGGGAAGCAGTGAAGGAACCAGAGATAGAATTTAGGAATGCAGTCACGTGTCTTACAACATTAGGGCTTCTAGACTGTGAGGCTATTGAAAGGTACGAATTCAGAAGCCGAGAGCAGCAAAGATGGTATTTCCAGCAAAGGAAGAAGCGATCAAGTTGTCCGAATGAAAACCGATCTACTAAGGCCCTATTGAATTAAGTGGGAGAAAGCTCAATTGATGGAAGGGAGGAAGAGAACAGCTACTACAGCTGGGAAAGTTTCTTTGGATAGAAGGAGGAGAGAGGAAGGGGTTGGATTTCCTTGAGTTTCTTTGAGACCAATTTGACGGCCTTCACTCGTGGAAGAACTGGGCCGTAATAGCAAAGTGAACTCTTTACATAACATAAAGTGAGTCAACTTGCTCGATGTAGGCTTACTCCTCTTAGCAGCCTTCTTCAAGTAGGCTTCTTTCTTCGATAACGCTTAGGAATTCCTAGAGACTAAGCAACTAAGTTGAATTCTATTTCTAGCTTTTTTTATTGCTATATATTTCGTAACTGGGCAGCCAGGTCGAGCGAACAATCGCATATGTAAAGAGGTGGGCGAAGACACACCCTAGATGGGCCTTTACTGAAGGAAGACTATTGATCCCTTTGCTGACTCTCTTGTTGCAAACTTATTTCATATTTTGAACTAGGGTTCCCATTTTTTTAGTGTAAAGTGAGCCTGAACGCACTTCATAAGTCTTGCTTGGTTGCCTGTGTTGCTGTTTCAGCAGCCTATTACCCATAAGGTGAATCCATATCCCCATATCCCGAGCCTTGCTTATACAGAAAAATGACCCTCGACCCAGATACGAGGGCGTTGAGCTTTTTAGTGCATTCCGAAAGAAGCGACAAACTTACTCAATACAGGTGAAAAAAATAGCTTTTAACGCGCGTTTAGAAAGCCTTTTAAGGACCACAAACACAAAAGCCATTTGCTTCTCGTTAAGAGAAAGAAGTTTCTAACGACAACTGATATGTTGAAGCAGGCGGTAGGCGAGACAGGAAGGAGCCTCTGAACAATCTGATGAACCGCGCTAAGTGTGCTTTTCTGGCGTCTTTGAGTTTATGTTATAAGCCAACCTTTTCTGATCCTAGTTTATAGTAGGGCAAAGAGTCCTATGCCCTCTATTCTGATGATATGGATTCGACTTGTTGGGTGATTTTTGAAAAGTGAGTTGTCCCTCTTCAGAGTAAAATTCTGGTTTGGATGCAGATGATACTGAGACATCGCTTGATGCTGAGGGATCGGGATACTTTGTTTCCAGAGAACCTGGATCCTTTGGTTCGGGAAAAGCTGCTTCACGCTCTTGCCTCGGTTGCTTCGCAAGCTTGCGTTGCTCTAAGTTGATCTCTTCTCTTACCTTGAAAAGGAGAGTTTCTGCTCCTCGACCTATTCTTACTTTTGAAAGGATATTAAACCCATGCCTTATGGGGTCCCCGTAGATTTTTTTTACAAAATATTGTCTATGCCTTCTTCCATTGGATGCATTATCTAAAGGGGGGTAAACAATAGGAAGCTCTTCCTGTCTACAGGTTTATACCACTAAATGATGGCATTAGACCCTAGCTACCTTGTTCCTGATTGGATTGCTTGTCTTGATTCTCCTAGCTACTTCTCCACTTAACTCCGCTATCAAACTAGGGATATTTGAACTAAGCCAAATCTGTGGAGCGAGGACTGCTAACCCGACTCTGTTAATCTGTTACTAAGCCGAATCTGTGGACTGAGTCGCTAACTGCACTCTGTCTTGTCTTGAAAGAGGAACTCCCAATTACAAATCCATATATATACCTATTCTACTTTCCTGCAATAAAGACTCTATGAATCTGATAGCATATGGGGCTTTTACCATAGTAGCTACTCACTCATAACTCCCTCTAACGTAGGGAAGTAATCCAATCCCGAAAACGAAACTATAGTCGCTAACTTCACAAGACACTTGTTAGACGGTTTACAAAGCACCGTTCTTTCTCGAAAGATTAATTCATGCAGGCAAGTTCCTGAACCGAGCTCACTGCCTTCTTCGTTTAGGAGTGCCCTATTGCTCTTTAGTATCGAATCTGTTCCTTCCCTACCTCCCTTTGCTTGGCTATTCGTCTTTAGCGCGCGCTTTTGCTTACCTTGCCCGAGCTTAAGTGAAGCGATCTATCTTTCCGCTTTAAGATAGATTTTACCGTTGAATTAAAGTAATGAAATTGCCCAGTTAAATAGCATTAGAAGAAGTTTCCCTCTTAACGAGGGATGGTTACACTGTCCTTCCCGACTCTTTGAGTTAATGACTAGTAACGGAACTCCTAACTTTGGACAGAGAGTGATTGCTGACTTTAGATGTTGATACTGACTATGTTGACTTCACTCTTGACAGCTTGTTCTCTTTTTAGAGTCACTCACAACTCTTATTAAACACTCCTAGCTATAAGGCAAGAGAGTGACTAGGCCGAAAAGGTGGAGCAAGGGAGTACCTATGAACGAAGAACTGGTAACTAACCTCTTGACTAATGGCTTGCCTTCGTTAGAAGGAAAGAAAGCTTATCCACGAAAGCAACCCCTCCCTCAGGTCATTCTCGTAGAAGATCTATACAGGCCATTGATGGTGAGAACCGAGTTGGAGCATGTTCACAGCGTCAGGTCAAGGCCAAGCTGGATGGATCCTCTAGTACTGTTTTTAAAGAATGACATCTTACCTGAAGATAAGAACGAGGCCGACAAGATTAGAAGAAAGGCTTCTCGATTCTAGCTATCCAAGGACTCCAAACTGTATAAGCGCTCATTTTCAGGACCGTACTTGCTATACGTGCATCCAGATGCCACTGAGGCTATCCTGGAGGAATTGCACGAAGGAATTTGTGGGAGCCATATGGGGGGTAGGTCCTTGTCCCATAGGGCCATAACGCAAGGTTATTGGTGGCCGAGTATGCAGAAAGAGGCGCAGGAATATGTGAAGAAATGCGATCAATGCCAAAGGTTCGCCCCGAATATACATCAACCAGGCGGGACCCTTAATCTGCTATCCTGCCCTTGGCCATTCGCGCAGTGGGGCCTGGACATCCTAGGACCATTTCCCAGAGCAGTGGGGAGCAAAAGGTTTCTCCTTGTCGGCACGGATTATTTCACAAAATGGGTCGAAGCTGAGCCGCTAACAAACATTAGAGACGTTGACGCTAAGAAATTTATTTAGAAGAACATCGTCACCAGGTTTGGAGTCCCTCACACCCTAATCTCGGACAACGGTCTTCAGTTTGATAGTAAAGCCTTCAAAAGGTATTGCAGCGAGTTGGGAATTGCGAATAGATACTCCACACCGGCTTACCCACAGGGGAATGGGCAAGCCGAAGCCGTCAACAAAGTCATAGTAAATGGGTTGAAGAAGAGATTAGATGATGCGAAAGGAAGGTCGGTAGAGGAATTGCCCCATGTTTTGTGGACGTACCGCACCACGCCAGGTAGGTCCACAGGGGAGACCCCCTTTTCAATGACCTATGGAGCTGAGGTCGTCATTCCTCTAGAGACAAATTTCCAAACACTAAAGACTAGCACTAAGCTCAAGCAAGGTTATGATGCGAGGGTGAAGCTAAGACCCCTAGAACTTGGGGATCTGGTATTGAGGAAGGTCCTGGGCACTGCAAGAAATCCCACGTGGGGAAAACTCGGACCAAATTGGAAAGGTCCATATCGTATCACCTCGGTGGCTGGCATAAGGGCCTACTTTTTAGAAGATTTGGACGAACATGTAGTACCAAGCCCTTGGAATGTAAATAACCTGAAAATGTACTATTATTAATGAAAGCTTTTAATTCTTGGCGCCATATCACTGTGCAGTTTTATCTAAGCGTTGAACAGAACCTAAATCCTGTCTGGCTCCTCGGACCACAAGTTAGGGGGAAATTAACAACTACGCAGTTTTATCTAAGTGTTAAACAGAACCCAAGTCCTGTATGGCTCCTCAAACCACAGGCCAGGGGGAAATTAACTACTACACGGTCCTATCTAAGTGTTAAATAGAACCTAAATCCTGTCTGGCTCCTCGGACCACAGGCTAGGGGAAATTAACTACTACACAATTTTATCTAAGTGTTAAACAGAACCCAAGTCCTGTGTGGCCCCCTGGACCACAGGCTTGGGGGAAATTAACCTCGATGCAGTTTTATTTAAGTGTTAAACAGAACCCAAATCCTGTATGGTTCCTCGGACCACAGGTTAGGGGGAAATTAACTACTACACAGTTTTATCTAAACGTTAAACAGAATCCAAATCCTGTCTGGTTCCTCAAACCATAGGCTAGGAGGAAATTAACTATTACACAGTTTTATCTAAGTGTTAAACAAAACCCAAATCTTGTCTGGCCCCTCGGACCACAGGCTAGGGGGAAATTAACCACGATTCAGTTTTATCTAAGTGTTAAACAGAACCCAAGTCCTGTCTGGCTCCTCAAACCACATGCTAGGGGGAAATTAAAAATTACGCGGTCCTATCTAAGTGTTAAACAGAACCAAAATCCTGTCTGGCTCCTTGGACCACAGGCTAGGAGGAAATTAACTACTATGCAGTTTTATCTAAGTGTTAAATAAAACCCAAATCCTGTATGGCTCCTCAAACCATAGGCTAGGGGGAAATTAACTACTCCGCGGTCCTATCTAAGTGTTAAACATAACCCAAATCCTATCTGGCTCCTCAAACCACAGGCTAGGGGAAAATTAACTACTACGCAGTTTTATCTAAGTGTTAAACAGAACCCAAGTCCTGTGTGGCCCCCTGGACCACAGGCTTGGGGGAAATTAACACCGATGCAGTTTTATCTAAGTGTTAAACAGAACCCAAATCCTGTCTGGCTCCTCAAAGCACAGGCTAGGGGGAAATTAACTACTAGGCAATTTTATCTAAGTGTTAAACAGAACCCAAATCCTGTCTGGCCCCTCGGACCACAAGCTAGGGGGAAATTAAACACAATACAGTTTTATCTAAGTGTTAAGTAGAACCCAAGTCCTGTCTGGCTCCTCGAACTACAGGTTTGGGGGAAATTAACTACTATGCAGTTTTATCTAAGTGTTAAACAATACCCAAATCTTGTCTGGCCCCTCGGACCACAAGTTAAGGGGAAATTAACCACGATTCAGTTTTATCTAAGTGTTAAACAGAACCCAAGTCCTGTCTGGCTCCTCAAACCACAGGCTAGGGGGAAATTAACTATTACGCGGTCCTATCTAAATGTTAAACAGAACCCAATCCTGTCTGGCTCCTCAAACCACAGGCTAGGGGGAAATTAACTACTACGCCGTTTTATCTAAGTGTTAAACATAGCCCAAATCTTGTCTGGCCCCCCGGACCACAGGCTAGGGGGAAATTAACCACGATTCAGTTTTATCTAAGTGTTAAACAGAACCCAAATCCTGTCCGGCTCCTCGGACCACAGGCTAAGGGGAAATTAACTACTACGCAGTTTTGTCTAAGTATTAAACAGAACCCAAATCCTGTCTGGCTCCTCAAAGCACAGGCTAGGGGGAAATTAACTACTACGCAGTTTTATCTAAGTGTTAAACAGAACCCAAATCCTGTCTGGCCCCTCGGACCACAGGCTAGGGGGAAATTAACCACAATGTAGTTTTATCTAAGTGTTAAATAAAACCCAAGTCCTGTCTGGCTCCTCGAACTACAGGTTTTGGGGAAATTAACTACTATGCAGTTTTATCTAAGTGTTAAACAAAACCCAAATCCTATCTGGCTCCTCAAACCACAAGTTAGGGGGAAATTAACTACTACGCAGTTTTATCTAAGTGTTAAACAATACCCAAATCTTGTCTGGCCCCTCGGACCACAGGCTAGGGGGAAATTAACCACGATTCAGTTTTATCTAAGTGTTAAACAGAACCCAAATCCTGTCCGGCTCCTCGGACCATAGGCTAAGGGGAAATTAACTACTACGCAGTTTTGTCTAAGTATTAAACAGAACCCAAATCCTGTCTGGCTCCTCAAAGCACAGGCTAAGGGGAAATTAACTACTACGCAGTTTTATCTAAGTGTTAAACAGAACCCAAATCCTGTCTGGCCCCTCGGACCACAGGCTAGGGGGAAATTAACCACAATGTAGTTTTATCTAAGTGTTAAATAAAACCCAAGTCCTGTCTGGCTCCTCGAACTACAGGTTTTGGGGAAATTAACTACTATGCAGTTTTATCTAAGTGTTAAACAAAACCCAAATCCTATCTGGCTCCTCAAACCACAAGTTAGGGGGAAATTAACTACTACGCAGTTTTATCTAAGTGTTAAACAATACCCAAATCTTGTCTGGCCCCTCGGACCACAGGCTAAGGGGAAATTAACCACGATTCAGTTTTATCTAAGTGTTAAACAGAACCCAAGTCCTGTCTGGCTCCTCAAACCACAGGCTAGGGGGAAATTCACTATTACGCGGTCCTATCCAAATGTTAAACAGAACCCAAATCCTGTCTAGCTCCTCAAACCACGGGCTAGGGGGAAATTAACTACTACGCAGTTTTATCTAAGTGTTAAACAAAGCCCAAATCTTGTCTGGCCCCTCGGACCACAGGCTAGGGGGAAATTAACCACGATTCAGTTTTATCTAAGTGTTAAATAGAACCCAAGTCCTGTCTGGCTCCTCGGACTACAGGTTTAGGGGAAATTAACTACTACGCAGTTTTATCTAAGTGTTAAACAGAACCCAAATCCTATCTGGCTGCTCAAACCACAGGTTAAGGGGAAATTAACAACTACGCAGTTTTATCTAAGGGTTAAACAAAACCCAAATCTTGTCTGGCCCCTCGGACCACAGGCTAGGGGGAAATGAACCACGATTCAGCTTTATCTAAGTGTTAAACAGAACCCAAGTCCTGTCTGGCTCCTCAAACCACAGGCTAGGGGGAAATTAACTATTACGCGGCCCTATCTAAGTGTTATACAGAGCCCAAATCCTGTCTGGCTCATCGGACCACAGGCTAAGGGGAAATTAACTACTAAGTAGTTTTATCTAAGTATTAAACAGAATCCAAATCCTGTCTGGCTCCTCAAACCACAGGCTAGGGGAAAATTAACTACTACGCAGTTTTATTTAAGTGTTAAACAGAACCCAAGTCCTGTATGGACCCCTGGAACACAGGCTTGGGGGAAATTAACCCCGATGCAGTTTTATCTAAGTGTTAAAAAGACCCAAATCTTGTCTGACTCCTCGGACCACAGGCTAAGGGGAAATTAATTACTACGCAGTTTTATCTAAGTATTAAACAGAACCCAAATCCTGTCTGGCCCCTCGGACCACAGGCTAGGGGGAAATGAACCACGATTCAGCTTTATCTAAGTGTTAAACAGAACCCAAGTCCTGTCTGGCTCCCCAAACCACAGGCTTGGGGGAAATTAACTATTACGCGGTCCTATCTAAGTGTTATACAGAGCCCAAATCCTGTCTGGCTCATCGGACCACAGGCTAAGGGGAAATTAACTACTAAGTAGTTTTATCTAAGTATTAAACAGAATCCAAATCCTGTCTGACTCCTCAAACCACAGGCTAGGGGAAAATTAACTACTACGCAGTTTTATTTAAGTGTTAAACAGAACCCAAGTCCTGTATGGACCCCTAGACCACAGGCTTGGGGGAAATTAACCCCGATGCAGTTTTATCTAAGTGTTAAAAAGAACCAAATCTTGTCTGACTCCTCGGACCACAGGCTAAGGGGAAATTAATTACTACGTAGTTTTATCTAAGTATTAAACAGAACCCAAATCCTGTCTGGCTCCTCAAACCACAGGGTAGGGGGAAATTAACTACTTTGCAGTTTTATCTAAGTGTTAAGCAGAACCCAAATCCTGTCTGGCCCCTCGGACCACAGGCTAGGGGGAAATTAACCACAATGCAGTTTTATCTAAGTGTTAAATAAAACCCAAGCCCTGTCTGGCTCTTCGGACTACAGGTTTAGGGGAAATTAACTACTATGCAGTTTTATCTAAGTGTTAAACAGAACCCAAGTCCTGTGTGGCCCCTCGGACCACAGGCTTAGGGGAAATTAACCACAATGCAGTTCTATCTAAGTGTTGGACAGAACCCAAGCCCTGTGTGGCCCCTCGGACCACAGGCTTGGGAGAAATTAATCTCGATGCAGATTTATCTAAGTGCTTACCCGTTTCCATCAAGCCCATATCAATCATTGCTTCTGACAAGCCAATCAAAGCGCTAATAGTTTAGCTAGGATGAGCTTTAGGATGAAGACCGATTTTCTATATTTCATAACCCCTTGTGGACATTTTAGATAGGTTTAGGGTGATGTATTTTATGGGATGATATGTCAAGATAACCTTGTTTGAACCTTGTTTTTTTTTTTTTTTTTTTTTTTTTAATATTATCACCTCTTCTTAAAAATAAAAAAAAAAAAATAAAAAAAAACCATTATTATCTCTCTTTGTTTTTGCCATTATGTACTGTCATTCTTTTTTATTGCAAGTTATGTTTTGGGGGAAGATATGGTAAAGCTTTTTTTTTTTTTTTTTTTTTTTTTTTTTTTTTTTTTTTATGAAGGAAAGATATAGTAAAGCTACTGTCTGAATGTGTGGTAAAAAAGAAAGTAGCTTTTTATGTGTTGTATAGCACTTCAAAAATGTGGCGGAAGGTGAATTGATGTTTGTGTATTTGTTTATAATATATTATTATGTTATATGTAAAAATGGTACGGTTGAGTTTGTAACTTAAATTATATATATGTAATAATATAGTGTTGCTAAAGGCCTTGTAGCTGAATTGGCACCTTCCCATGTACAAAGTGCTTGGGGGTTTAGGGGAAAAAGGGTTCAAGCTGTGGGGTTAGCAGCATGTTGTAATTATTTTTCAAAAAAAGAAGAGAAAGAAAGTAATAATATAGTGTTGTATATATTGAGTGATGTATTTATATTTTGTATTATTATCTTGCTTCAAACTTTATTTGGTTTGTTTGGTTGGCATCTCTTGATGTGTCCATGACATCTGGAGCGCGAATCTTTCTTCTCCCATTCTAACTATTAAAATTATCAAAAAAAAAAAAAAAATTTTGAATGACTTGTTTATAATTGATAAATGACTGGCTTTTAATTTTTATGACATAAATTACTTGTTCAGGATCTTCCATTAAAAATTTAAAAAAAGAATTTAAAGAATTTCGTTACAATATAAACATTATTTTCTTAGTTATTACAATTTACTACTTATTTGTTCAGGTACGTTAAGATTCAAGATAGTGATCATAATATCTTATATTAATGGGTAAAAGATGGTTGGCTTATAACGAGAACACCATATGATCTGATTCAATTCCACCTTCATCGGTGGCCTAAGCAAATTAACTCATGTCGAACAAATTGTTATGACATGAAATGACGAGTTGGTTGGACATGTGATGTGAGTTAATTAGACCATTGTTTTGGAAGTATTTAATTCTCAACTGTCTGATAGCAAAAATTTGGTTAAATTTTCAATTTTGTTTTCTAACCATTTGACACAATTCAATCTTTGAGATTGCCCTAAATAGGAATCCAACTACCAACTTTAGGAAGAACTCTATTATGTTTCCGGTGCATGTTACTTCTCCCCTCACATGAGGGTGGACCTCACAAGTGTGAGGTCAAAGTAACATGCACCAGAAACATAATATAACTTCTCTAACTTTAGAGTTTAGAGTGTACATATAAAGCATTGCAGTTTGTATGGAAGCAATGTTGAAGACCAACAAGTCATTTCATTTCCTTCTATTCTTTCATTTTAAATTCGAAATTATTGAAAGAATCCCAAGAAGAGAATTCTAGAGCAATGCTTCAATTAAAAATGGAACATTTTTCTTTATCAACCAAGTTCTTCTTTCTTTCTTTTGTTTTTGCTGTTTTGTGTAGATCAGAAGCGGTTATTTAGATACCAAAGAATGAGACAGTTCCAGCAGTCATTATGTTTGGAGACTCCATCGTTGATACGGGCAACAACAATGGTCTTACATCAGCGATGAAGTGTGATTTTCCTCCTTATGGGAGAGATTTTAATGGAGGAATGCCAACGGGAAGATTTTCAAATGGAAAGGTTCCCTCAGACTTCTTAGGTTGTTTGAAAACTCTCTCTCTCTCTCTCTCTCTCTCTCTCTCTCTCTCTCACACACACACACACACACACCATTCATGGTCTTGAAGTATATGTTGTCTTGCTGCTTGCTAACACTTTTTTCTTTCTCTTTTCTAGAACACATACACACGTCAATATTCATGGTCTTGACTCTTGACACACGCACAGTGTTACTAACACTTTTTTTTCTCTCTTTTCTAAAGCTATTTCACTACCATTTTTTAGGTCATGGTGACATGGTTTGACGAGATAAAGATTTAAAAGTATACTTTGAAACTTCATATTTAGCTTTGTGACTATTCTATGTCAAACCATTTTTGTAGGTTTTTTTTTGGTTTCAATAGAAATATTAGGGTTTAAATCTTCTCTTTCCACTTAATATATACATATAAACTTTTTCACTAATTACTAAATCTAAGATTCTCTATAAACTCTTTGAGATTTCACATGGAATCAATGAAATGATAATTAATGCATCTTTAACTCCAAAAAGTGAGGAAAGTACATGTTAACTTCCGAAATCCACGTCCAAAATGAGTTATAGGGTAGGAAAAATAAGATTGTGGGACTCAATGGGTGCGTGTCTAATATATGAACGGAAAAGCATAAATTATCAAGTCATCTTCTTAGGTTGTTGTTGTCTTTCTCTCATTTTATATATATATAATATTTTTTTATTGCCATTAAATATATGAGAAATGTTATATTCACAATATTTTCACAACAAATTCTAAATAGTAAGTTATTATTTGTACTTATAGGTGGGCAAGAATGTAATATTTAAGTTATGGATTCAAATTAGAAAGCAAGACAACATATACTTCAAGACCATGAATGGTGAGAGAGAGAGAGAGAGTTTTCAAACAACCTAAGAAGTCTGAGGGAACCTTTCCATTTGAAAATCTTCCCGTTGGCATTCCTCCATTAAAATCTCTCCCATAAGGAGGAAAATCACACTTCATCGCTGATGTAAGACCATTGTTGTTGCTCGTATCAACGATGGAGTCTCCAAACATAATGACTGCTGGAACTGTCTCATTATTTGGTATCTGAATAACCGCTTCTGATCTACACAAAACAGCAAAAACAAAAGAAAGAAAGAAGAACTTGGTTGATAAAGAAAAATGTTCCATTTTTAATTGAAGCATTGCTCTAGAATTCTCTTCTTGGGATTCTTTCAATAATTTCGAATTTAAAATGAAAGAATAGAAGGAAATGAAATGACTTGTTGGTCTTCAATATTGCTTCCATACAAACTGCAATGCTTTATATGTTCACTCTAAACTCTAAAGTTAGAGAAGTTATATTATGTTTCTGGTGCATGTTACTTTGACCTCACACTTGTGAGGTCCACCCTCATGTGAGGGGAGAAGTAACATGCACCGGAAACATAATAGAGTTCTTCCTAAAGTTGGTAGCTGGATTCCTATTTAGGGCAATCTCAAAGATTGAATTGTGTCAAATGGTTAGAAAACAAAATTTAAAATTTAAACAAATTTTTGCTATCAGACAGTTGAGAATTAAATACTTCCAAAACAATGGTCTAATTAACTCACATCACATGTCCAACCAACTCGTCATTTCATGTCATAACAATTTGTTCGACATGAATTAATTTGCTTAGGCCACCGATGAAGGTGGAATTGAATCAGATCATATGGCGTTCTCGTTATAAGCCAACCATCTTTTACCCATTAATATAAGATATTATGATCACTATCTTGAATCTTAACGTACCTGAACGAATAAGTAGTAAATTGTAATAACTAAGAAAATAATGTTTATATTGTAACAAAATTCTTTAAATTTTTTTTTTTTAATTTTTAATGGAAGATCCCGAACAAGTAATTTATGTCATAAAAATTAAAAACCACTCATTTATCAATTATAAACAAGTCATTCAATTTTTTTTTTTTTTTTTGTTGATAATTTTAATAGTTAGAATGGGAGAAGAAAGATTCGCGCTCCAGATGTCATGGACACATCAAGAGATGTCAACCAAACAAAACCAAATAAAGTTTGAAGCAAGATAATAATACAAAATATAAATACATCACTCAATATATACAACACTATATTATTACTTTCTTTCTCTTCTTTTTTTGAGAAATAATTACAACAAGTTGCTAACCCTGCAGCTCGAACCCTTTCTCCCCTAGACCCCCAAGCACTTTGTACATGGGAAGGTGCCAATTCAGCTACAAGGCCTTTAGCAACACTATATTATTACATATATATAATTTAAGTTACAAACTCAACCATACCATTTTTACATATAACATAATAATATATTATAAACAAATACACAAACATCAATTCACCTTCCGCCACATTTTTGAAGTGCTATACAACACATAAAAAGCTACTTTCTTTTTTACCACACATTCAGACAGTAGCTTTCCTATATCTTTCCTTCTTAAAAAAAAAAAAAAAAAGCTTTACCATATTTTCCCCCAAAACATAACTTGCAATAAAAAAGAATGACAGTACATAATGGCAAAAACAGAGAGAGATAATAATGGTTTTTTTCTTTTTTTTTTATGATGAGGCGATAATATTAAAAAAAAAAAAAAAAAAAAAAAAAAAAAAAAAAAAAACTAAGCACCATAACAAGGTTCAAGACATATCCTGTTAAAATACATCCCATTGAGGTCACCCTAAAAAACATCTAAAATGTCCACAAGAGGACTATAATAAATAAGAAAATCACTCTTCATCCTAGCTAAAATATCAGCGCTTTGATTGGCTTGTCAGAAGCAATGATTGATATGGGCTTGATGGAAACGGGTAAGCACTTAGATAAATCTGCATCGAGATTAATTTCTCACAAGCCTGTGGTCCGAGGGGCCACACAGGGCTCGGGTTCTGTCCAACACTTAGATAGAACTGCATCGTGGTTAATTTCCCCCAAGCCTGTGGTCCGAGGGGCCACACAGGACTTGGGTTCTGTTTAACACTTAGATAAAACTGCGTAGTAGTTAATTTCCCCCAAACCTGTAGTCCGACAAGCCAGACAGGACTTGGGTTCTATTTAACACTTAGATAAAACTGCATTGTGGTTAATTTCCCCCTAGCTTGTGGTCTGAGGGGCCAGATAGGATTTGGGTTCTGTTTAACACTTAGATAAAACTGCATAGTATTTAATTTCCCCCTAGCCTGTGGTTTGAGGAGCTAGACAGGATTTGGGTTCTATTTAATACTTAGATAAAACTGTGTAGTAATTAATTTCCCATTAGCCTGTGGTCTGAGGAGCCAGACAGGATTTGGGTTCTGTTTAACACTTAAATAAAACTGCGTAGTAGTTAATTTTCCCCTAGCCTGTGGTTTGAGGAGCCAGACAGGACTTGGGTTCTGTTTAACACTTAGATAAAACTGAATCGTGGTTAATTTCCCCCTAGCCTGTGGTCCAAGGGGCCAGACAAGATTTGGGTTTTGTTTAACACTTAGATAAAACTGCGTAGTAGTTAATTTCCCCCTAACCTGTGGTTTGAGGAGCCAGACAGGATTTGGGATCTGTTTAACACTTAGATAAAACTGCGTAGTAGTTAATTTCCCCCAAACCTGTAGTCCGAGGAGCCAGACAGGACATGGGTTCTATTTAACACTTAGATAAAATTGAATCGTGGTTAATTTCCCCCTAGCCTGTGGTCTGAGGGGCCAGACAAGATTTGGGTTTTGTTTAACACTTAGATAAAACTGCGTAGTAGTTAATTTCCCCCTAGCCTGTCGTTTGAGGAGCCAGACAAGATTTGGGTTCTGTTTAACACTTAGATAGGACCGCATAATAGTTAATTTCCCCCTAGCCTGTGATTTGAGGAGCCAGACAGGACTTGGGTTCTGTTTAACAATTAGATAAAACTGAATTGTGGTTAATTTCCCCCTAGCCTGTGGTCCGAGAGGCCAGACAAGATTTAGGTTTTGTTTAACACTTAGATAAAACTGCATAGTAGTTAATTTCCCCCTAACCTGTGGTTTGAGGAGCCAGACAGGATTTGGGTTCTGTTTAACACTTAGATAAAACTGCGTAGTAGTTAATTTCCCCCAAACCTGTAGAACGAGGAGCCAGACAGGACTTGGGTTCTATTTAACACTTAGATAAAACTGCATTGTGGTTAATTTCCCCCTAGCCTGTGGTCCGAGAGGCCAGACAGGATTTGGGTTCTGTTTAACACTTAGATAAAACTGCGTAGTAGTTAATTTCCCCCTAGCCTGTGGTTTGAGGTGCCAGACAGGATTTGGGTTCTGTTTAATACTTAGATAAAACTGCGTAGTAGTTAATTTGCCCTTAGCCTGTGGTCCGAGGAGCCAGACAGGATTTGGGTTCTGTTTAACACTTAGATAAAACTGCATCGGGGTTAATTTCCCCCAAGCCTGTGGTCCAGGGGGCCACACAGGACTTGGGTTTTGTTTAACAGTTAGATAAAACTGCGAAATAGTTAATTTTCCCCTAGCCTGTGGCTCGAGGAGCCAGACAGGACTTGGGTTCTGTTTAACACTTAGATAAAACTGAATCGTGGTTAATTTCCACCTAGCTTGTTGTCCGAAGGGCCAGACAAGATTTGGGTTTTGTTTAACACTTAGATAAAACTATGTAGTAGTTAATTTCCCCCTAGCCTATGGTTTGAGGAGCCAGACAAGATTTGGGTTCTGTTTAACATTTAGATAAAACTGCGTAGTAGTTAATTTCCCCCTAGCCTGTGGTCCGAGGAGCCAGAGAGGATTTGGGTTTTGTTTAACACTTAGATAAAACTGCATCGAGGTTAATTTCCCCCAAGCCTGTGGTCCAGGGGGCTACACAGGACTTGGGTTCTGTTTAACACTTAAATAAAACTGCGTAGTAGTTAATTTTCCCCTAGCCTGTGGTTTGAGGAGCCAGACAGGACTTGGGTTCTGTTTAACACTTAGATAAAACTGAATCGTGGTTAATTTCCCCCTAGCCTGTGGTCCAAGGGGCCAGACAAGATTTGGGTTTTGTTTAACACTTAGATAAAACTGCGTAGTAGTTAATTTCCCCCTAACCTGTGGTTTGAGGAGCCAGACAGGATTTGGGATCTGTTTAACACTTAGATAGGACCGCATAATAGTTAATTTCCCCCTAGCCTGTGATTTGAGGAGCCAGACAAGACTCGGGTTCTGTTTAACAATTAGATAAAACTGAATTGTGGTTAATTTCCCCCTAGCCTGTGGTCCGAGAGGCCAAACAAGATTTAGGTTTTGTTTAACACTTAGATAAAACTGCGTAGTAGTTAATTTCCCCCTAACCTGTGGTTTGAGGAGCCAGACAGGATTTGGGTTCTATTTAATACTTAGATAAAACTGTGTAGTAATTAATTTCCCATTAGCCTGTGGTCTGAGGAGCCAGACAGGATTTGGGTTCTGTTTAACACTTAAATAAAACTGCGTAGTAGTTAATTTTCCCCTAGCCTGTGGTTTGAGGAGCCAGACAGGACTTGGGTTCTGTTTAACACTTAGATAAAACTGAATCGTGGTTAATTTCCCCCTAGCCTGTGGTCCAAGGGGCCAGACAAGATTTGGGTTTTGTTTAACACTTAGATAAAACTGCGTAGTAGTTAATTTCCCCCTAACCTGTGGTTTGAGGAGCCAGACAGGATTTGGGATCTGTTTAACACTTAGATAAAACTGCGTAGTAGTTAATTTCCCCCAAACCTGTAGTCCGAGGAGCCAGACAGGACTTGGGTTCTATTTAACACTTAGATAAAATTGAATCGTGGTTAATTTCCCCCTAGCCTGTGGTCTGAGGGGCCAGACAAGATTTGGGTTTTGTTTAACACTTACATAAAACTGCGTAGTAGTTAATTTCCCCCTAGCCTGTGGTCCAGGGGGCTACACAGGACTTGGGTTCTGTTTAACACTTAAATAAAACTGCGTAGTAGTTAATTTTCCCCTAGCCTGTGGTTTGAGGAGCCAGACAGGACTTGGGTTCTATTTAACACTTAGATAAAACTGAATCGTGGTTAATTTCCCCCTAGCCTGTGGTCCAAGGGGCCAGACAAGATTTGGGTTTTGTTTAACACTTAGATAAAACTGCGTAGTAGTTAATTTCCCCCTAACCTGTGGTTTGAGGAGCCAGACAGGATTTGGGATCTGTTTAACACTTAGATAAAACTGCGTAGTAGTTAATTTCCCCCAAACCTGTAGTCCGAGGAGCCAGACAGGACATGGGTTCTATTTAACACTTAGATAAAATTGAATCGTGGTTAATTTCCCCCTAGCCTATGGTCTGAGGGGCCAGACAAGATTTGGGTTTTGTTTCACACTTAGATAAAACTGCGTAGTAGTTAATTTCCCCCTAGCCTATCGTTTGAGGAGCCAGACAAGATTTGGGTTCTGTTTAACACTTAGATAGGACCGCATAATAGTTAATTTCCCCCTAACCTGTGATTTGAGGAGCCAGACAGGACTCGGGTTCTGTTTAACAATTAGATAAAACTGAATTGTGGTTAATTTCCCCCTAGCCTGTGGTCCGAGAAGCCAGACAAGATTTAGGTTTTGTTTAACACTTAGATAAAACTGCGTAGTAGTTAATTTCCCCCTAACCTGTGGTTTGAGGAGCCAGACAGGATTTGGGTTCTGTTTAACACTTAGATAAAACTGCGTAGTAGTTAATTTCCCCCAAACCTGTAGTCCGACAAGCCAGACAGGACTTGGGTTCTATTTAACACTTAGATAAAACTGCATTGTGGTTAATTTCCCCCTAGCCTGTGGTCTGAGGGGCCAGACAGGATTTGGGTTCTGTTTAACACTTAGATAAAACTGCATAGTATTTAATTTCCCCCTAGCCTGTGGTTTGAGGGCCAGACAGGATTTGGGTTCTGTTTAATACTTAGATAAAACTGTGTAGTAGTTAATTTCCCATTAGCCTGTGGTTGAGGAGCCAGACAAGATTTGGGTTCTGTTTAACACTTAGATAAAACTGCGTAGTAGTTAATTTTCCCCTAGCCTGTGGTCCGAGGAGCCAGACAGGACTTGGGTTCTGTTTAACACTTAGATAAAACTGCATCGAGGTTAATTTCCCCCTAGCCTGTGGTCCAGGGGGCTACACAGGACTTGGGTTCTGTTTAACACTTAGATAAAACTGTGTAGTAGTTAATTTCCCCTAACCTGTGGTCCGAGGAGCCAGACAGGATTTGAGTTCTGTTTAACACTTAGATAGGACCGCGTAGTAGTTAATTTCCCCCTAGCCTGTGGTTTCAGAAGCCATACAGGACTTGGGTTTTGTTTAACACTTAGATAAAACTTCGTAGTAGTTAATTTCCCCCTAACCAGTGGTTTGAGGAGCCAGACAGGATTTGGGATCTGTTTAACACTTAGATAAAACTGCGTAGTAGTTAATTTCCCCCAAACCTGTAGTCCGAGGAGCCAGACAGGACTTGGGTTCTATTTAACACTTAGATAAAACTGAATCGTGGTTAATTTCCCCCTAGCCTGTGGTCTAAGGGGCCAGACAAGATTTGGGTTTTGTTTAACACTTAGATAAAACTGCGTAGTAGTTAATTTCGCCCTAGCCTGTCGTTTGAGGAGCCAGACAAGATTTGGGTTCTGTTTAACACTTAGATAGGACTGCGTAATAGTTAATTTCGCCCTAGCCTGTGATTTGAGGAGCCAGACAGGACTTGGGTTCTGTTTAACAATTAGATAAAACTGAATTGTGGTTAATTTCCCCCTAGCCTGTGGTCCGAGAGGCCAGACAAGATTTAGGTTTTGTTTAACACTTAGATAAAACTGCGTAGTAGTTAATTTCCCCCTAACCTGTGGTTTGAGGAGCCAGACAGGATTTTGAGTTCTGTTTAACACTTAGATAAAACTGCGTAGTAGTTAATTTCCCCCAAACCTGTAGACCGAGGAGCCAAACAGGACTTGGGTTCTATTTAACACTTAGATAAAACTGCATTGTGGTTAATTTCCCCCTAGCCTGTGGTCCGAGGGGCCAGACAGGATTTGGGTTCTGTTGAACACTTAGATAAAACTGCGTAGTAGTTAATTTCCCCCTAGCCTATGGTTTAAGGTGCCAGACAGGATTTGGGTTCTGTGTAATACTTAGATAAAACTGCGTAGTAGTTAATTTCCCCTTAGCCTGTGGTCCGAGGAGCCAGACAGGATTTGGGTTCTATTTAACACTTAGATAAAACTGCATCGAGGTTAATTTCCCCCAAGCCTGTGGTCCAGGGGGCCACACAGGACTTGGGTTTTGTTTAACACTTAGATAAAACTGCGTAATAGTTAATTTTCCCCTAGCCTGTGGTTCGAGGAGCTAGACAGGATTTGGGTTCTGTTTAACACTTAGATAGGACCGCGTAGCAGTTAATTTCCCCCTAGCCTATGGTTTGAGGAGCCATACAGGACTTGGGTTCTGTTTAACACTTAGATAAAACTACATTGTAGTTAATTTCCTCCTAGCCTGTGGGCTAAGGAGCCAGACGGGATTTGAGTTCTGTTTAACACTTATATAGGACCGCATAATAGTTAATTTCCCCCTAGCCTGTGGTTTGAGGAGCTAGACAGGACTTGGGTTCTGTTTAACACTTAGCTAAAACTGAATCGTGGTTAATTTCCCCCTAGCTTGTTGTCCGAGGGGCCAGACAAGATTTGGGTTCTGTTTAACACTTAGATAAAACTATGTTGTAGTTAATTTCCCCCTAGCCTATGGTTTGAGGAGCCAGACAAGATTTGGGTTCTGTTTAACATTTAGATAAAACTGCGTAGTAGTTAATTTCCCCTTAGCCTGTGGTCTGAGGAGCCAGACAGGATTTGGGTTCTGTTTAACACTTAGATAAAACTGCATCGAGGTTAATTTCCCCCAAGCCTGTGGTCCAGAGGGCTACACAGGACTTGGGTTCTGTTTAACACGTAGATAAAGCTGTGTAGTAGTTAATTTCCCCTAGCCTGTGGTCCGAGGAGCCAGACAGGATTTGGGTTCTGTTTAACACTTAGATAGGACCGCGTAGTAGTTAATTTCCCCCTAGCCTGTGGTTTCAGAAGCCATACAGGACTTGGGTTCTGTTTAACACTTAGATAAAACTGCGTAGTAGTTAATTTCCCCCTAACCTGTGGTCTGAGGAGCCAGACAGGATTTAGGTTCTGTTCAACACTTAGATAAAACTGCACAGTGATATGGTGCCAAGAATTAAAATCTTTCATTAATAATAGTACCTTTTCAGGTTATTTACACTCCAAGGGCTTGGTACTACATGTTCTTCCAAATCTTCTAAAAAGTAGGCCCCTATGCCAGCCACCGAGGTGATACAATATGGACCTTCTCAATTTGGTCCGAGTTTTCCTCACGTGGGATTTCTTGTAGTGCCCAGGACCTTTCTCAATACCAGATCCCCAAGTTCTAGGGGTCTTAGCTTCACCTTCGCATCATAACCTTGCTTGAGCTTAGTGCTAGTCTTTAGTGTTTGGAAATTTGTCTCTAGAGGAATGACGACCTCAGCTCTATAGGTCATTGAAAAGGGGGTCTCCCCTATGGACCTACCTGGCGTGGTGCGGTACTTCCACAAAACATGGGGCAATTCCTCTGCCCACCTTCCTTTCGCATCATCTAATCTCTTCTTCAACCCATTTACTATGACTTTGTTAACGACTTCGGCTTGCCCATTCCCCTGTGGGTAAGCCGGTGTGGAGTATCTATTCGCAATTCCCAACTCGCTGCAATACCTTTTGAAGGCTTTACTATCAAACTGAAGACCGTTGTCCAAGATTAGGGTGTGAGGGACTCCAAACCTGGTGACGATGTTCTTCCAAATAAATTTCTTAGCGTCAACATCTCTAATGTTTGTCAACGGCTCAGCTTCGACCCATTTTGTGAAATAATCCGTGCCGACGAGGAGAAACCTTTTGCTCCCCACTGCTCTGGGAAATGGTCCTAGGATGTCCAGGCCCCACTGCACGAATGGCCAAGGGCAGGATAGCAGATTAAGGGTCCTGCCTTGTTGATGTATATTCGGGGCGAACCTTTGGCATTGATCGCATTTCTTCACATATTCCTGCGCCTCTTTCTGCATACTCGGCCACCAATAACCTTGCGTTATGGCCCTATGGGACAAGGACCTACCCCCCATATGGCTCCCACAAATTCCTTCATGCAATTCCTCCAGGATAGCCTCAGTGGCATCTGGATGCACGCATAGCAAGTATGGTCCTGAAAGTGAGCGCTTATACAGTTTGGAGTCCTCGGATAGCTAGAGTCGAGAAGCCTTTCTTCTAATCTTGTCGGCCTCGTTCTTATCTTCGGGTAAGATGTCATTCTTTAAAAACAGTACTAGAGGATCCATCTAGCTTGGCCTTGACCTGACGCTGTGAACATGCACCAACTCGGTTCTCACCATCGATGGCCTGTATAGATCTTCTACGAGTATGACCTGAGGGAGGGGTTGCGTCGAGGACGTGGCAAGCATTGCAAGGGAGTCGGCATGGGTGTTCCCGCTCCTGGATACGTGCATTAGGCTGAAATTGTTGAAACGCGCCTGCAAGCACTTGACTTGGACTAGGTACTTTTGCATTCTTTCATCCCTCTTGTCCAATTCCCCATTTACTTGTCCCACGACAAGTCTTGAGTCCGAGAATATGCTTATAGATTTCCCGCCTAGTTTCTGGATCATAGACATTCCTTCCAACAAGGCCTCATACTCTGCCTCGTTATTCGTGGCAGAGAAGCCCAGCCTTAACGATTTTTCGATGGTAATCCCCTCGAGGGAAATCAGGACGAGCCCCACCTTTGAGCCCCTTTGGTTGGCCGCGCCGTCGACGTGTGCTTTCCAACAAGTGGGCTCTTGCCGAGAGACTGCACCGATCAGTTTTTTGTCTGAGCATGCAGAGTAGTGGTACACCATGCCTTTGCCCAAGAGCTTATAAGACATGCGTGGGGCACATCTCTAACCGATGTGGGACTAGGGTGTCAAGCCAATATCGGCCAAAGTGCTTGAGGTGAAAATCCCAAAGACTACACTCGGGGTCGAGAACAAAACCGTGCGGGCTTGGCTCCCCAAAGTGGACAAACAGCTTGTGCGGGAAAATCCCCACACAATTTTAATTTAAACTTCCTACTAAAATTATTTTTTTACGCATCAATAAAAATTCGTAACAAACAAATGAAATCATTGTTTTTTTCACCACCACAGCACCCATTCCACTGAGTCTTATCTCATTTCAAATTTAAAAAGGAAAGTTTTATCTCCTTACTTTGGTCAAGCATCACGTGGGCACTCCTCATTTCAAATTAAAAAAAAGAAAGTCTTATCTCCTTACCTTTGGTCAGGCTGTTAAGTGACTGAGTTGAGTCTTAGAGGTGACTGAGTTTTATTTTTTCTTATTTTTTTATTTTTTATTTTCAAAAAATGCAAATGGCAAGACACACAGACACAGTGACTAACCCATATAACACTTTTTTTTTTAATATTTTTTTTTTCCAAAAAACACAAGTGACAATACTATAACCCATACGTCTTTTTTTATTTTTTATTTTTAAAAACACAAGTGGCAAGACACTTTTGACAGAAATATAATGTCGGCATTTCTGCACAAAAACTTGTAAATAGCATATCAAGTCCTTGATCTACTATTAGCAGCTAAAGGAAGTATGCTTTAGTCCTATTGAGATAGTAGAGTTGGACTAATTAATATGGCTTAAAGGTATCTCTTTAGTTCCCTGTCTTGCCATTCCTGACTTTAGGAAGGAAATTTTTATAATATATATAATATGAAATAAAAAAAAAAAAAGAAATAAGAGAAAAAACTGGGAGTTTGCGCCTGCTTGCTTGCTTACCAAGCCATCCTGGCAAACTCTTCTGACTACATTAGTCAAAAATAGAAAAGTAGAGCCCGAGGAGAAGAACTACTTTCGCCCAGGGGAATGGTAATACTACATACATTCTTATTCTCAAGACACTATTCCTTTCACACTGCTGGAAAATTCAACCATTTTCACACACAGCTTGAATCTCGTTCAATCCATAAACACATGCAATCTCACATCTTCAACTAAGACCACTCGACCAATTTCATCTATCCTGCGCGGTTCCACCCCTTAGCAGGAGCTGCTCTATTTGTCTCAAAAGAGAATCGCGTTCTTGCTGAAGTTCTTGAATCCGGTCTTGTAATCGCGTTCCGTCAATATATAGGGTGAGGGAGATTCCGCCTCTTTATCCCAGGAAGGGATTAGGCGAGGTTCTGTTGCACCCCTCGATGTCTGCTCTTAACAAGACACCCAAGAAACCATTAGTTAACCTACCCCAGACAAAGGCCTGAGTTGTTATTAACTTGAGACCACACACGATCTCACCCACAGGCCTCATCTCATGGTGAGGCCTAGAAGGGCACTTGGTAGATGCCAAGGCCTTACTATTCAAGGGATTGTCAGCCCCTTGGATAATAAGTGTGGAAGTCTATGGTAAATCATCAATGACAACCACCAGAGGTGCCACAAGGGTAATCAAAACCCCCTAATGCTGACAACAAATCAACCACTAGAAGAATCTAATGCTAACTGGAGTTCTGTTCCATCCTTTGATAGAGTCACGCACCTATTTGAGTGAAATCGTTTGGGTGAAGCTTGTGAGCTGAACACCAATAAAAATTCAGCTTGTCGAGACAGATAATTGAATGAAGCTTGGAATGAATTAATTAATAAATGAAATTAAGACAATATAACAGAGCAAAATCTAGCAACTTTTTAATCTTTCTTGCCAAGCGGCTTCATTCGGGTTCTCCAGTAAGGGGGGCTAAGGTAGCGTCTACTAGCATAGGAAGTCACTATCCAACCGCAGGTTGGTTTCAACACACTTAATTGTCCTGTAAGAAGCAGCTGCTTGGCTAACTCGCTCGCTGCTACAGTGCTTAGTGTCAGTCATGTATCCTGTATGGGCTTAGAGTTCCCCCTTCACTTGCAACCCACTTGAACAATCAGCAGGCAGATTTCTCGTAGAATGAAGATCCAACTTGACTTTAAGGACGAGGCAACTCAAAATGGGTGTTAGCGACCCTAATTTTTATGATCATATACGATTGACCAGGCCTTTGCCGCAAGCGGGTGCAAACTGTCGGGTATCATGTACGGCTGCCCGCGAGAGCCTTGACAAAATCAAAGTATGTTTGATAAGGCATTGGTTCGGTCGGTAGAGGTCGCTCTTCGTGAAAAAGAACGTAAGGTACGGACATTTAGCGTAGATAAGGAGCGCGGCAATCGGCAGTGAGGTGAAGCGAACGACGAAAAGCTAGTGAGTGGGTAAGACAAGGTGTAGCGTAGTCTGGTCAACGCATCTGTTTAGGTTCGAATCCTTTCACCTTGGTGTGGCGAATTGTAATAAAAATTTGGATTAGTTTCCTATGGAAGAGTTATTTAAAGTTGTGGAACCTTTTATTCAGGCATGTTCTGATTTAAATAGTTCTTATTCCGAGTCCAAGATTATTTCCTCAATGGAGATGGTTCAAACATATGAAATCGGGCATTCTTTAGATGTCACAGCTTCTTAGATATATAAAAAAAGTCCAAGCAAGGGTATCGTGCTATCTTCCGACAACACATTTTAGATCACAGGATACAGCTTAAAAACGCTAGGAGCTAGTGCCAGTCTAGCTGCTCTAACAAGCCAGCAAGCTAGTGGCATTAGCGCCTTACCCTTAAGTGAGTAAGAGCTTCTTCCTTCACTCTACTCGCCTTACAGAACTTTCAGAATTCGAAGGATGAAACCTTCAGAAAGATCAGGATGTAAGGCCATAACATGCTAAAGAGATATAGATATTTATTTCATATCTATGATGATACCTTTCTTATCATGATCTTATCATCTTATTGGGTCAACAAACAAATGTCATAGTATATAAGTAGATGATCGACTTCCGCGAGTTCGAGTTCAGTCATACAGCATTCCTGCACTTCACCGGCCTTCTCCAACAAGCGTATGGAAAAGCAAGGAAGGAGAGTGTCACATGCCAAAGTGAAACTTGGTAGTACGCCAAAGCGGATCTGTCATTGACTAAATGGCTCAGTAAAGTAGGTACTGGATTGGTAGCTTCATTTTTGCTGATTCGTCGGGGGTCGTGGAAGATTTGGGTTCGAGTCCCAAGCCCCCCTTGTGATAGATGCACGGAATACCCGGCATCGCTTGATTTCTCATTAGTATCTAGGAAATACTCATGTTTTCTATTTTTTTTTTACTCTTCTTCATTTTCTTATTTATATGGGCCTTAATCTTCATTTTCAAATTTGTCTATCATAGAATGACAAATGAGCAGAGAAATAAAAAAAAAAAAAGACTTCTTCAGTTTCTTTATTTCATTATTTATTTTATAATAATGTTATATCTCAAGGAGCTACGACATATCATTATTACTTGGGCTTTTTCATGGTTGGGCTTTACTTTGTTTTCCAAATTTCCCTTCATTTGGTCGGTTGGTTCGGAAGAATCATCGTCTTCTTCTACTATCAGAGCCCCGGCCAGTCCGCCACGGGAGCGGGATATCGAAGATGTGTTTTCATTGGGCGGAAAGCATGACGCCCAAGCATCATCATCTCATCTGGCTCACGAGCAGACGGATGCCAGGCTTCCCGCGGCTGGTGAACCGGCCCCCTCCGACTCTCAACCCGCCCCCACACACTTAACCGAACCCGAGGCCGCGCCGCCTTCCCCAAGGGTCTCACCTTGTCCCTACGCCTTTGATCAGGTTATATAGGAGGAGGACAGTGTTTGCTCCATACAAAGGCGCCTCTTGGGGGGCGAAAGAACTCCCTCCTACGAAGTATTACAGCGGTCCCTCTATCTCTATGAGGCGTAGGACTGCTTTGAGCTTAAGGTGGAGATTCTGAACAAGCTTTCAGAAGTTTAAAAAAGAAAATGTGAAAAAAGATTTCTATTTCTCTTTTGAACTACTCATATATATATCCTATGAATTTCATTTTGCATTGGAAACTATTCTAGGAGAAGTTCCAATCCGTTCCGTTCGGATATTGATCGGTCTTGGTTTGACATGGTTTACGCGTTACTGGTTCCCAGAAGAGTTAATATCTCCATTGGCTAAACCCCTTCTTACCCTGCCTTTTGACTCGTATTTTGTTTGTACACAATCAACGGAGGCTTTCCCAACATATGTTGCAACGTCTTCAATAGCATGCTCTTACTTCGTCTTTCCCTTAATAAGTCATCAAATTTGGTGCTTTTTGATCCCCAATTGCTATGGAGAACAAAGGACAAAATACAATAGATTCCTCTATTTAAGTGGTTCTTGCTTCTCCTTATTCCTGTTCCTAACTCCTTCCCGGGTAGTTCCCAATGTTTGGCACTTTCTATACTTCGTGGGTGCAACATCAACAAATTTGCTCATGATCAAGTTATAACCTAAGATCTATGACTATATTATTTTAACTATTCGTATTTCGTTCATTCCATCGGTATGCTCCCAGGTACCTGTGATTGTGATCCGTTTGCCAGAACTAAGGGATCTTTCTGTAGAAACCTTCACGAAAAAGGGGCCAGCACAAGTAGAAGGTTTATTTTTATATTTTTACTTGATTGGTAAATTACAAACACATCTAATGTGCTTTCATCCGATGATTTTACCTTTCACCCACACTTGTGAGAGAAGGAAGTGTGATTTAAATCAAGGCTCATCAACTTAATAATTTGCAAATTTTCTTAATCATTTCATTTTCAAAGTATTATAAATGGGTTAGTGACGTAGGATGAAGGGGCGGCAAGTGGCATGAGGCGAAGAACAAGAAAAAGGGGTAGTGACATAGTGTTAGAAGAGAGAGAGAGAGGGGGAGAATGAGAATGAGGACTCAAAAGAAGAAAAAAATGCACATTTAAGTCTCAAATTAATTATCGTCTTAAATCTATTACTATGAGTTACATGCACATTTACTTAATTTAAAAAATGTGTCACTTGTAAGTCACACATCTAATCATCTTGAATTTAGTTCATTTTTGTATTTATATTTCCAGCTAGTCTAACTATGTTTCCTATGCTCTACAATTGGCAGTTTTCCTGAATATCAGTTTATCCAAGGAATTATTAGAGTGGTATCAAGTACCAAATTAAATCGCACAAAGTTATTTGTTCCTAAATACCCAATCGGAGTAGATTCTCGTGCAAAAGTTGTAGAACGTCTTTTAAACATTAAGTCAAATGATGTTCACTTGGTTGGAATTCATAGCCTTGGAGGAATAGGAAAGACTACAATTGCAAAAGATGTTTATAATAGAGTTGCTAATCAATTTGAAGGAAGTAGCTTCCTAATGAATGTTAGAGAAAATTCAAGAACAGATTGTAGCATAATCAAACTACAAGAGCAACTTCTTTCTGAGATCTTAGGGAGCAAAGAATTTAAGGTGCACAGTACATCTAGAGGAATCAATGTGATCAAAGAAAGACTTTCGTGTAAAAAGATTCTTTTGATTCTTGATGATGTGGATAAATTAGGCCAAATGGAAAATTTTCTTGGAAAATGTGATTGGCTTGCTAATGGAAGTAGAGTTATTATAACTACAAGAGACAAACATGTGCTAACCACTTTTGAAAAGCATCCTTTAATCTACGAGGTTGAGCAATTGGATCAACATGAAGCTCTTCAACTCTTTAGTAAGTGTGCCTTCAACAAAGACAAACCTGAGGCAGATTATTTACAACTTACAAATCAATTCTTATGTTATACCAATAGCCTTCCATTAGCTCTACAAATCATAGGTTTTGATTTACGTGGAAGAAACATTCGCCAATGGGAAAGTGAATTAGAAAAGTATAAGAATATTCCTAACAAAGAAATTCAAAAAATACTGAAAGTAAGTTTTGAAGGATTGGACAAAAATGAACAGGATATTTTCCTCGATATTGCATGTTTCTTCAAAGGATTATCCCTAAATTATGTTGTGAATATCTTAGCTACTTGCAATTTATATCTGGATTCTGGTATTCCAAAACTTATTGATAAGTGTCTTATAAGTGTTGAATCTGACGATTTCAATGTTGAATTTGGCGATTTATGGATGCATGACTTGCTACAACAAATGGGTAGAGATATTGTTCAACAAGAATCAAATGTGCCTAGTAAACATACAAGGCTATGGTGTTATGATGAAGCTTTAGAAGTTCTTACAGAAAATACGGTATAAGTTCTTTTTCTTCACTTCTTTTTTAAGCAAAAAATAAATCAATTATTATTTTTTCTTTTTAATGTTAAGAAAAATATAAGTTTATCATTAACCTATTTTGTTTAAAATTTCAAATTGTTATGGTGTTGACAATTTCTATTTTGCAATGTGTTCCACCCAATGCTCTATCCAAACAGGGTTCAGATGAAATTCAAGGCATAATGTTGTGCTCCCATAAACCAACAACGGTGACATTGGTAGCTAACACTTGCGAAAGGATGAGAAATCTCAAATTTCTTATAGTTCATAATGTGCACATTTGCAAAGAACTTACATATCTCCCCAGTGGATTAAGGTTGCTTCAATTGCCTAATTATACTTTTCCCTTACCATCCAATTTTTGTCCTCAAAAACTTGTTGCACTCGAGATGCCAGGTATTCGCATTCAGTTAGAGAAGTTATTTAAGCAGGTATGGTTTTCTTTAAAAATAATGTTCAAAATTTTTTAATTTAAAGTTTGTTGAACATAATTTTTTATTTTTTATTTTTCTATAGGAGTTTCAATTCAAAAATTTGAAAAGTATCAAACTCTGTGAATGTGAGTCTATTACAAAATTACCTAATTTATGCACCCCAAACTTAGAGTACTTGGACCTTTCATATTGTGACAATTTAGTTGAGTGTCATGAGTCCATTGGATTTCTTAATAAGCTTCAAGAACTGTATCTTTCTGGTTGTGAAAAACTTCAAAATTTTCCAAGCCATCTCATGTGGAAATCTCTTAACGCTTTGGATTTTTCATCCTGCACAAGTCTTGATTTTTTTTCTTTCATATTCGCCAGATGGCCTCCTTGTTGGTCTGATGGCAGCATTAACATTCCTGGTTTATATAGTTATTGCTGTGAAAATGTTGTGGATCTTGAAGATATCATCTATAAATTACCACCGCATGAGATATTATGTATATATACTAGCAAATTGAGACGCTGGTGTGGATGGGAAACTTATTTCAAGTCACGTGCGTTTCTAGATTTAAGCAATGTTCAAAATCTAGATTTGAGTAATGTTGGAAATCTATTTGAATTAGATTTTTTGATGAAGTCAGATTACTTTCCTATATTGGAACGTCTATATTTAAGTGAAATCAATATTATTACCATCCCGGAAATCATCACTAAGTTTACTAAATTAATTACACTCGGAATACAATGGTGTAAGTATCTTCGGGAAATTCCAAGGCTTCCAAAATCTATAAGAGAAGTGTATATACTAATCTCCCCTTCGCTACATCCACAATCATCAAACAGATTGTTCAGTAAGGTGTTTCTCTCTCTCTCTCTCTCTCTCTCTCTCTCTCTCTCTCATTCAATGTTATATAGAAGCACTCTTTTTACCTTCTCGAAAATACATTATTAGATTTGTTTGAATTTGATTATTGCAAACAGTTTGGAGAATCTTGGCAACCACAACAAAATCGATTTGGTTTCAAGGATTATGTACTTATACTACTTGGATCAGAGATTCCAAAGTGGTTCAATCATCAATGTGTTGGAAATTTCATTTCATTCTGGGTTGGTCGTGATAATCCAAAATTTGTTTTCTGTGTTGTTCTTGAACCGTATGTACAGTTTGAAGATGTTACCATTCTAGTCTCTTTGAAATTTAATGGGAAAAAGTTGAGTGGTAGGATTCCTTCAGGAATTCAAGGTATTGAGGATATGACATGTAATCATCTATGGTTTTTTAGGGTATTTGTTGGTCCTTGGTTTGAAAAATTAAATCTATTTGATCGGAATCTTGTGGAGGTTGAATTTTATAGTGAATCATCTACATATCCATATCGAGATGTATCTCATATCCTAAGGTGTGGGATCCATGCTGAATGCATTTGTCCTCTTGTTCAACATCTCTCCACCGACATTCTCCCACCTATTTCAATACCTGCCTTCCCCATTTGTTCTATTTCAAACACTGTCACTCCTTCCCCCCACCTCTTAAACTCTTGTTTGGAGTTTTCACATTCGAATTCAATGGAAACAACATATAATGATTTTGACTCTCCTTTGGAGGGCTCTCATGATGATGGACGTGATTTGAGTTTGTCACTGTGCACTTTTCCCATGGGAAGAAATTACCCACCTCCTCAACCTCATGTCACTGTCCCTGATGACACTAGCCACATTTCTTTGCCATCTAGTATAGACCTTCCAAACAATATGACATCACGCTTGGGTTTGCCTGGTTTGGGAATTGGCTCAACTGTTAGTAAGGGGTTTCATTTGGGTTCTTCTTCAATGGCCCATAACTTTGTCAGTGATGATGATTTTGACTTCAATTTGTGTTCTCCATCGAAGAAAATGAGAAAATCTTAATCGAACTTGGAAGAAGAAATATGCCTCCATCTGAAAAAGAACCTTGAAACAATTATCTTCTTCATTGTTCCCATTCCATTTCTTTAGCATTTGATGCCAAGGTATGTCTCTTTTTTTTTTTAGTTGCACTGTTTCATTCGCATCTTTGAATGCTCATTCATTGGATTGGGTACCAACATAATTTGAATAGAAACTAACCCAAAGAAAATGCAGAATAGATGAAAGAAATTATGAAAAACCTAATTCAATTTTTAGACAAATTATGAAAACAAGTAATTACGTGTTCATCGCATAATCTCTCTCTCTCTCTCTCTGATAATGAAGCTACTCATACTTCTTGATTTACTAAATTTTTATTTTTATTCCATTTCTCCATTGTTAGCATAATATTCGAGTATTAGGATTTTTGTCTATTAGTTTGTTACTAGCCAGCATCAATTCTGAAAATTCAAACTTCAGTAGGCATGACCTTATATGCTTATGCCATCCTTAATTTCATTGAGCAGGAGGTTTTGAAATGGATTTGACTTTGCCAATAGTCATAGTTTCAAGGTCCTTTGAACACACCATTACATTTTAAATGCTTTCTTTTTAAAATTGTTGCTGATAGTATATATTGTCTCAAATTTCATAATCTTGTAAAAATGTTGGGATTTATATGTGGATTTCTAATTTTAGCTTGTTTGTTATTGATGATTTCCTCCTCCACTATGGTTGGTATTGATGATACCTTCCAAGTTGATCCATTAGTGGATTTAGCACTTTTGGAATGAATTAGGGAGGTCTTTAATCTGGTGGCAATAACAATTTATATTGTTAAGACTTTTTCGTTATAACATTTTGGGTGACGCTCTTTGGATTTTTCTCCTCACTTGGGCATGCTATTTTATAGCTTTAACTATGAGTGAAATGTGTCTTTGTTATTAATAGTTGGACTCTAAAGTGATGATTGAAAAACTGCATGTGTAGAACTGAGCTAAGTTGTTGTGTGAAATCCTACTAATAGGGTTTCGTTCTTTCACATCAAGTTGTTCTTCAACCTATGTAATAGTGGAATATTTTCTAGCTTTCAAAAGTATTAATGCAACTCATTATGTTATAAAATTCAATTGGATTTGCTTGGTGTCTTTGGAAGTGGATTTAATCATTTTCTTTATTAAAGTTCATAGCATTTCATAAAAATTGATAACATGCTTGAGAAAAGAAATGAATCAACTGACAATGTATTGAAACCTAAAATTGACCCTGTGATTTCAAATTTTTCTGACAATATTAAGAAGTAAAGAATTTGATCATGCATATCATCGAATTATCAGATCTGTTAGGTTTGACCCAGACATTATTGCAGGAATTGGAAAAAAAAAAAAGATTTTTGCTTTTCAGTGAGAGCTTTCTGATTAAACAAGTTGTTGAGTCAACGTTCCAAATGAAGAATGGCCCAGTTACTTATGTCTTTGGATCTAGAATCAGGGCACTCCTTTTGGTAGTTTCTTGTATCGTAAGTCATGTGATTTTTCATATTCGCTTCGTTATTGATGCATGTTTGTTTAATTTAATGAGCAGTTGAAATGTCAATTGTTGGTGCCTTCTATTTGCTGTTAAAGTCACATTGGGATGTTTTGGTTTGAATCTTTCAAGTCTATGGAGTATTTATTTTTAATGTGCTGAAATGATACTACATTAGGTTATTTGCTCATTTATGTCTTGCTGGCCAAAATTTAAGCTACTTTAATTCCCAAATGCCTTTGGTTGGGATTTGTAGAAGAAAATAATTCATACTTACTGGTCAAAGAGTTTTTCCAATATAATATAAAATAAAAGGCTTTTATTTGTTTGTTTCTTTTTATAATTGCACTTACTGGAATTAATTGGGATGACAGGGCCACAACTTCATCATTGTTGGAATAATAGTTGTAGCTGTTGGTGAAACTACTTCATCCTTATAAGTTTTGTTATTTTTGTGCCCAAAAATGATCACTCTGTTCTGTAGGATTCTCTGTTCTAGTATTTGGTACTAATGGACTCCACACTTGATGCAATTGCGTATAAATGTAAGTCTTGTCTTTGGTATTTAACACCCTTATTTTGTAGACATTAGAATGATCTCAATGCCCAAAAAAAGGTTTTATAGTTATCTTTAACTATGGGACGCTTCGTTTTATCTGTTGGATAGGATGGGTTTTGGGGTGAGATGGAGGGGTTGGATTAAGGCTTGTATGACTACTGTTCACTTCTCTATTATTGTGAATGGATCTCCTTAGGCTTTTTTGGAAGCTCTCGTGGGTTGAGACAAGCTGATCCGTTATCCCCTCTTCTTTTCCTACTTATTATGGAAGTACTAAGTAGGATGCTAAAGAAAACTAAGGATTGTGGTTTGCTTCATGGCTTTCTTGTGGGGCCTACTAACTCTATAGGGGTACGCATTTCACACTTGCTGTTTGCAGATGATACCATTTTGTTTTGTGATGCATCTAGAGATCAATTGTTGTCCATTAGGCTGGCATTGACTTGCTTCCAAGCATTTACTGGTCTGAAAGTTAATGCAAGGAAGAGTGAGATTGTTCCGGTTGGGGAGGTTGGAAATATAGATGTGTTGGCTGCCATTCTTCGTTGTAGGGTGGGTAGTCTGCCTTTGAAATACTTAGGTATGCCGTTGGGCACCCCTTACAAAACAACATCTATGTGGAATCCTATTTTGGAGAGGATGGAGAAGAAACTCTCTGGTTGGAAGCATCTTTATTTATCTAAGGGGGGTAGACTTACCCTGGTGAAGAGTACTCTTCTAGCCTTCCTACGTACTATCTATCTTTATTTGTCATTCCTATAGCTATGGCTGATAGATTGGAGCATATTTAAAGGAAGTTTTTATGGGGATCTTCAGAGGAGTGTTTCAAATATCCATTGGTGGCTTGGGAGAAGGTGTGTTTACCAATATTTTTGGGTGGTCTGGGGATCAGGAAGTTAGTGCATTTTAATAAAGCCTTGTTAGGGAAATGGTTATAGAGGTTTGGGCGAGAAGGCACTCATCTTTGGAGGAGGGTTATTGCATCTAAATATGGTAAGGGTCAAGGGGGGTGGAGTACTAAAATTTGTAGAAGGGCCCACGGATGTGGTCTGTGGCGTGGTATTCATGATGGTTGGGAGAGTTTCTCCAACCATGTGACCTTAGTGGTGGGGAATGGCTCTTGTATTCTTTTTTGGCATGATAAGTGGGTTGGAGATAACACGCTTAATAGGCTCTATCCTCAATTGTATGTGTGTTCTAATGACAAGGAAGCTTGCATTTCTGACGTTTTATGCTACCAAGAGGGTGGTAACGATAGAATCTGGAATTTGAGATTTCATAGGGATTTTCATGAAAGGGAATTAGGGGCTGGCTTCTCTTTCCTTGAGTTCATTCAATCTCGGATCCTTAGGGGTGGTAGGAATGACACTTCTCATTGGTGTCTCAAAGGGAATGGCATGTTTGATACCCGGTCCTATTACAATATCATTAGGGGTGCAGCTGCTTCCAATTTTCCGTGGAAGGGTGTTTGGAAAGCTAAGATCCCTAGGAGGGTGGCATTTTTTATGTGGACAACGGTTCATGGGCAGATCATTACATTGGATAATCTTATGCTTAGGGGTTGCATTTTGGTGAATAGGTGTTGTATGTGCCATCGGAATGAGGAAACTGTGGATCATCTTCTCCTCCATTATCTGGTAGCTCACTATCTGTGGGTTTATATGTTTTAGATCTTTGGGACACAAGCTCTTTGCCAGAAGACTTTATTTGGTTGGTCTCGGTGTGGGGGCTTCTCAAGATGCTCCACTATCTTAGAGTTTATTTCTTCTCTTAGTATTGCTCTTTAAGTTTTTTCCTATTCTTTGTTTGCTATTTGTTTTGTTTATTGCTTTTCCTTGTGTTCACCATCATGAACACCTTGTTTTTCATCCGTTTTTTAGTTTGTTTTAATAATATTCTTATTACCTATCAAAAAAAAAAAGTTATCTTTGACTATGAGCAGGTCTCCTTTGAAGATAATAGCTCTATACAGATTTCATTTGTAAATAAATTAATAGGATTACCTCCAATTGCATTTTGAACATAGTAATTTTCTACTGTTTTGTGGCACCTTCTTACTAATTTCACTTTGAGTTAAATGTTGAAAAGAATATTTTGAAATTTCGAATTAGTATCACCTTGAATTCACCCTCTTATAGGAATACCTTGCTGTAGAGAAAAAGAGTAAACAATGTTCATGAGCTAATGGTTATGATTTTATATCCGGTACAAAAAATATACTTATATACATGCCTTTTACTGTCTTATACATTAAAGTGTCAGGGAGAAGAGATCACTTATGTTGTATCCCCTTTTGTTAATTTTGCACTTATTGTAAGCAACAAGTATGGTAAAAACAAGTACATATGAGGTTAAATTTACATGTTAATGTTCCCTCCCCATTGAACATTCACATTCATTTATTTGATCGGTCCAAGCAATTCCATGTTATTTGGACTATGATTTGTCGACCAAAATGGCCAAATACCACGTTTTTTTGAAATTTTTAGCAACAGAACACTGTTTCGTAAATAATTGGGGATCTACCACTTTTTGTGGTACTCAAGCTTGGTGAGCTCGAGTACCCCATTTTTCCATTCCACCGTGGCACGCTAACATGGAAGGCTGGAATTAAATATTGGGCTTAGTACTTGAGCTTAAGGTACCTGAGTCCATAAAGCTCAAGAATTTGTTTATAATAAAGATAAACTCCTTAATTTAAGAGATAGAAGAGTTTGAACAAATTTGTGGGGTCCATTGTTTCCAATTTATTTACAACTATACCATTAAAAACAATTTTTTTTTTTTATCTTGAAAATATTTTTGAAAACTGTTTTTTGAAAATATCAGCCAAACAATAAATTCAAGTGTGAAACCCACTATTTTTTGGTTTCTAAAACAAAAATTTATATTTAAATCCTATTACTAATGACGCCCTGAAATTCTAGATTTTTATATTTTACAATGACGCATAAAAGGTGAATTTTTTAATCAAATTGTAAAATATCATCAAATTAATGCGTACTTTGACAGGTATGTTAAGAAGAATGAGAACTTACAATCTAATGATGAAAATGTTAAAATATTAATTTAGTAAGCAGTTTTGATCTTGTTCGAGTTAAAACGGTGCAACTCTATGAGATGTTACACTACTTCATAACTTCTTATTTAAGTAGTATTTTGATGAATGAACTATTAGATTATATTATCTTTTTATACCCTCCATACCTGCAAAGTAACAAGATACTTAGAGATCAATAGCTATCTCATCATAAAATTTGTACTTTTTTAAAATTTTGATATTATACAGAAAACATTACTATATAGATTATATACTAAATAATTTATGATTACAATAAATTTGACATGCATGTATAAACAATGAAAATATATAATTCAATAATGAGGTTTTAAAAATAGTGATCCAATAAAAAAAATAGAGAGATATAACATCACAAATAGTCACATAAAGTATAAATTGAACTCCTCTCTCTCTCTCTCTCTCCATTGGATTCCTTGTTCTCTATATTATTAACATGATTGTCAAATTTTGTGTTAATCATGGGTTATTTCCTATACTATGAAATCCAAAAACTCATAAATATGCATGATTGTTTTTTAATTAATTATTTTCTTGCATTATTCTAAAATACAAAAAAATTTAAATTTAAATATTTTAAATATAAGATAGTTATGCCCAGAGTTTTGTAACTGAATTGGTTGACACATTTTGATATTCCTTAAGATTTAAATCACTCCTCTTTTCAATTAGAAAATTGTGCTGGTATTGGGGTGAAAATTAGGAATGAGCTTGGTCAAGTAATAGACTCTCTATCACAATTATAGAATCATATATATAAATATATATATATATATATATATATTTATATATAAAATATGAGACAATTATTGATTTCTAACTTTTAAACAAATTTCCAAATAAGGAAGATATAAGGAAAAATGTAATCCAATAAAATTCATTAAAATACATATACAAGAAAAAAAAATATTGAATTATAAATTATCATAAAATTTTACACCAAGTTCCCAATCCATATATATTTAATGGATTTTTTTTTTTCGAAAAGAGGATAATGCATTTACCAAAATCCAATCAAATTGTAGTCCTTTTTCCTTTTTAATCCAATCAAATTATTGTCTTGAATTAGATAATCACGTGACACTAACGTTTTGCTTATGTTCAAGATGTGGACCAACCGAGCAACTGTTTTTTTTTTTTTTTTAGAAGATGTCGACCAATTGTTAAAAGTTAAAACCCGTCAAATATATAGATATATATATCAGCAGTTGTACATATATATATATATATATATATATATCATTGAGTTCACTTACAATCATGTTTTACATATATATATATATATATATATAAGTAGTTGTACATATATATATATATATATATCAGCAGTTAATATTGCAAATTTCAATACATGAAACTCATGCACAAAAATCTCATACGAACACAATCTAAAAACTAAGCATTTTACTCTCACTATTGCAAAAATGTCATATCTAAAAACTAAGCATTATTACCTCTATGTACTGGTCACAACAGGGTTAGCCCAAAGGATAAATGGACAGCACGTTGGTGGATGGAGACACTGAGAGTAGGCTTGCAGATGGTGACCCAAGAGTAAAGTTTATGCTTCAAATTTCTGACTCGCACATGGAGGAATGAGAGAGTTTCTGACTCACAGATAGAAATGGAAAAGAGACAGAAATGGAAAAGAGTACACTCAGATAGCTGGTTTATCTTAAAAGGTACTCGAGCTCAAAGAACTCGAGTACCATTCATTGTGCATGTACTATTACAGTTCGCGTCAGTAGTTGGTTGCGTAATAAATGAAAAGATGGTACTCGAGCTTCATGGGCTCGAGTACTATGTTAGAAACCCGAGTCCAAGAAGCTCGAGTACTAAGCCCAATATTTAATTCTAGCTTTCCATGTCAGCGTGCCACGGTGGAATGGAAAAATGGGGTACTCGAGCTCACCAAGCTCAAGTACCACAAAAATTGGTAGATCCCCAATTATTTCCGAAACAGTGTTCTGTTGCTAAAAATTTCAAAAAATCGTGGTATTTGGCCATTTTGGCCATGATTTGTCAGTTAAGTTTCTTTTTAAAAAATTGTTTATACTATTTACAAACAACTTTCCTTTAAATGCCACGTCAAAATTTCTTAGCCAGAATTACTAGGCCATGGTTGCACAGCTGCATAGCATAGGACCAGTTTCTAGTGGGAAGACTTTCCATGCAAGGATGTGGTTTCTCTGTCAAATTTGATTTTTCCTTGAATCTACTCAACCATTTCTAGAATTTTTACTCAAGGGGTTTTCACCATGTGTTGCAGCCCATGATGAATCTATGCAAGCACTGTCCAATGTGATACAAAGCTTTAGCTGATAATTTTGAAATTTTCACTTTCTTGACCTCTTGCAATACCAGTAAAACCTTACATCTAAATTACTCTTTTGTTTAAACAATAAAATTTCTGCTCAGATGACTTTTGCTATCTGCAGTTAAACTTTTGAACTTGTTTAATACAGTTAAAACTTTTGAACTTTTGACTTTTGCTATCTACAGTTAAACTTTTGAACTTGTTATTACAGTTATCTGTCATATGTAAATTCTAATCTTAGCCTACTTATACATATAAAGCCTGTTTTCAAATACGTGAAAGTAAATATTCTTTGACTAATATAAGGTACCTATATTAGGTAAAAATGGAAATATTGACCATTATTGCCACGTGAAGGGTGTCTATGGTTTCTTGGTTCTTGACATTGCTTTTCCTACATCCAGGCTAAGGTCATGGCTGGTGATAATGTAGTGAGGTAATTGATTCAAAAGATGACACAATGTGCATGCAACACGTATCTTGACATTTAGGAAAGGTATAAGTGAAGTCATGGTTGAAATTTTAACATTAGATTATAGCATCATTGAAGTCTTCCCTAATTGTGCTTTTGACAGTTGACTTAATTATTAGCTTAATTGATCACAAACACACATACATACCTAGTTCATTTCTTCCTTTTCTATTTGAGATATAAATTCTACTCTAGCATAATATAAGTGTATGTGTGTGTAGCCCCTCCCCCCGTGCCATCGCACAAGAACTTGTACTTATGGAGTGACCATAATATTAAAGGGTGCGCAGTGGTATAATTACCTCATTCATATTATTATCAATATGTGGTAGAACACACAAACAGAAACAAAATAATGTTTGTGTTGTGTCATATTTTCCCATGATCTGCCCATGTTAGTCTGTTTGCAGTGTCATAACCTTGGCCTTTCTTCTTGTTCAGGTTGCAGAAATTCAAAGTTGAAAAATAAGGTTTGGATATATTAGGTAAAAATAAATAAAATTAGTGTGGATTAAGTTGGTTTAAGTTTTCACATAGTCAATGACTAAGGCATTTTAGATATAATATATTTTTTAAGCATTCTTGTATTGTTTTACACATTATTTTATTGATTCCACCTAATTCTTTTTCTTGCTTTAATAAAATTTTGGTGGGTCTATGGAGTGATTAATGGTCCTTACACTGAATTTTTCATTGCAAAGATCTAATATTTTCAGAAAGTATATATGTTGCCTGCATTTATAATAATTATGAGTTCTTCAAATCTGTTTTTAGATGCTTACCATGCATTAATGTTTTATAGGAGAGCCTTACTTAGGATTATGGTTCCTAGTATTGAAGGCAAATGTACATCCTCGATGATAGGACTCCTAGCTTCCATACAAGTATAGCTGGAACAAGTTGGAGAACTGAAGAAATTCTGGATGACATTAAAAAATGTGGCCACGGTGTTCAGGTTTGGTTATCATTATGCACTCACAATATAGACTACTAGTTTTATTTAAAGAAAAATGATAATAAAATAGAACCTTGCAGTCTTCTACAATTCTGTCTTTGATTGGATTCTTACTTGAAGATAACCATATAAGAATATTCAAAATTAATAAGCTTTGGCTTGACAAATCATTACCTTGAGTATATAAAAGGTGCTAATGATTTTGAAATTAATGAGCTCTTAATCATATCTGACTTGCTAAAAGTATCTTATCATGCTAGTGAAGATCATAATTCTAATGTTAATATGAATTCATTTAGTTTTTGCATTACTTTTATGTCCAAACTTTGTCATAAAATTTAAAATACCAAGTGCAACAACATTTTCCTAAATATATTAATACATACTCTCAAGATCTTGAACACAATTAGCACATAATGCATAACAAACTTAAAACTGCAAAATGCGTAGAAGAGGTATGCTAAATAGGTTTCTATTTCCTCTAGTATAAACGAATTATGTAGGATTTGAATGTACGAATTCTAAGAAAAAGTTGTATATACACAGTTCTTTTAGACAAATAAAGCTGCGTAGTGTCAAATATTATGGTGTGTCTTTGTGTGTTGGGAGTGACTAATTCTTGATGTATATCTTTTTTTTGAAACAGATTATCTAGCACCATATTTTTTCTTGGATGATTGTCTCGGGGGATATTTGCTTCTTTTTACTAAATTATTGAAGGTTAGTACTATTTTTTATCAGCAAAGCTCGAGTGAAACTCTTGTTTCATTTTGAATTTGAAGGTAAGATGATTGATGAATACTATGCATTTATAACTACTTATCCTCATGTTTGGCCCCTGAAAATTTTCAAAGAGCACATATCAATGTTAAGGAGTTGTAGTGTAAAAGAAATCATACTGTACATTTTCTTTGTATTCAAGCCATTTAAAGACCTTAATTGGTTCATGATATTATTATAAACTACTGATATCTTTGACTTGAGATGTCAGTTTATCAAAATCTGTAATTTTCATTTGAAAATGGAAGTAATCCAATAATCACTAAGCACCACTAGTAAAGATTGTTGTTGAAAAAGAGGAAGACAATTAATTTTTATGATTATATTAAGAACTTGATTTCCAATTTTCATTGGTTATCTTTTGGGTTTATTCTTAATAGTTAGATTTTTCAAATGTAGAAGGGGGAGAAGTTGAAAATTGATGTGCCTACAGTTTGTAGCAGCAACATAGTGATTGATATCATTTATCCTTGAGATTCTCAAGCTAGAAGAATTGTTGGATGGTTTAGTTGGGAATTCAAAAACTCCATCAAGGGCAGTTAATTTACTCCCAAAAGATCTAAGATCCTATTTCTATTTTGTAAGTAAAGTGACACATAGGCATCATAGTTTCTGTATTTGTATGTGATTCCTTTGTGTATCTCTCTCTCTCTCTCTCTCTCTCAGTTTTTGTGGCAAATTCAGGTGGGAATTTAATGTTGAACTTGAGAGCAACATTAAAAATGTAAACAGGGATCTTTGGGATTGGGGCTTCTCCTAATAGGGATTTCAAAATTTCCAAGGATGAAACAACATAATTTTTGGGGGATTGGTAGGGTTCTTTGGGTTGGTGTCGGATAATTTATTGAAATTTGATCTCAATTTTAGCAATAATTTACTACTTTTGGTCTAGTTCTTTGGAATCAAGTGTGAATTAAGCAAAAACTGAAATTTGTGATAAATAGGATTTTAAATCATGGGAGTTTAAATTCCTTCATTTGTTAATTTCCATGTAAATAGCAAAGTTTCATCCAAAAGCAAAATATCTATTTCTATTCCATGTAAATTAACCAAATATGCTTTTGATTTTGTGTCAAAAGAAATTCTTGAACTTGATTTGAGGGGTGAAGACCCAACTACAAAAGATAAAAGCCCAGGTCAAGAGCCATTAAGCACCCTGGAGAAGAGTATGTGCCACAATGCACTGAACATCTAGTTAAGAGCCATTATCTATTTCTTCTATCAATAATACTACAAGTACTTTGGTTTTGTTACTTTGTATGTAAGCTAAGGACTTTTTGAATTTTAGGTGAGAAGGGCATAAAATTAGATAGGTGGCATGAGCTGCTTCTCTTTGTAGTTTTTTATTTTCCCATCTTTGCATGGTACATATTTTGAGTGAAAAGTACGAGGAATAGCAACTGGTTATGTGAGATTCATTTGTGACGTGTTCATCATTTGAGTGTTTATATAAGTTTTTTCTTTAACCCAATGTTTAATTGGTATCTATGTTATTGGGGTGAATTTCAGGTGAGAAAATACTTTCCTTAAAAAATGAACCTAGGAGACTAAGTCATGATGGTGGTTTTGTTTATGTTTCAGTGTGGTGAAAGCTTGAGATTCAAAATCAATATGTACAGTGGCTCAGTGCCTAGAGTTTCATACTTTCTTTCCCCTCATTTTCTATATTGTATTGGCTTGATAAGGAGTGTGTGGCAATTTGACCTGAACAAAGTACAAGTCAATTTGTTTCAAGCAACAGTGCCAACACAGAAAATTTAAGCAGCACAAGTAGGCCAAGGTTGATTGAAAGTGAGGACAGGCTTCTTGGAGCTATGCTGCTTGCAAGGGCTAGGCTTCTGGAGAGGTTGAGAGGGATGCCTCTTTCTGCAAACAGGTCAGTGCTTACTGTGAAATGCAATTTGGAATTTTCCAAGGATGAGTCTGGACATTGTATGAAAATTATTATCTATTTTATGTCATCAATAATATGTTTATGCCAAATTTTCATGATACATCTGCGCAATACCGAGATTGACTGCCACCAATGCTTTTGATGGTGAAGTTATGAAATTATTGAATCGATCAATCTGATACCATATTTTCAAGTCTGATGATGGATCCATTTTTCTTCTCTGACTCCACTTTTAGATGAACCTCTAACGCAGGACAACCAAAACAAAACTGAAATAACGGAAAAATAAAAGATATGACCTAGGAGTCAACACCTAGGCCTTACTTGTAGTCAGCACCAAGCGGGAAAATCACTAGGAGTCAGCACCTAGGGTAGACCTGGAGTCAACACCAGACCAAAAGAGACCAAACGGCCATTGTTTTCATTTATCAAAATATCAGCTATCTCCTCAATGAGTACAATAAGTTGCTTACAAAGGATTGCTAAACCCTAGTTCTAATTAGCTAGGAAACCCTAATTGCCTTATTACAAAAATACCCTTACTTCTAAATTAAAATACTAATAACTCAATAAACTAATAGGACCTAAAACATAAAAATACAATTGACTTGCAAACATAAATAATATTAAATAATAATTTTCTTGCATCTCCCGCATCATTCTCCTCTGGTTGGAGAAAACTCAACCTCGAGTTTTAAAGCATTGAAGGAATAAGATGCTGACAAATAACACTTGCTTCAAGTCTAAAATCACCTTAGGGAGCACAGTGAAAAGAAAAACCTTGAATTCCACCACATCAAACTCATTTGGAATAACAAAATCAATGTGTGGAATCAGTATAATCTCTTCTTGAACCTTATGAACCATAGGAAGCATTGTGGTTTTAACCTCTTCGACTTCACCAAGATGTAGATCTTCAAAGACTATGGAGGGTTGATCAGAAGCACGTTCAACAACTTCAACTTTCACATCATGTGCACCCTCTAACATAGTACTCTCTTTAGGTGCAATCTTTTCACATTGCTGCTCTTCAATAGATTCATTTCCTTGCATGCATGTTAAAGCAACACTTGTCGAGGCATGTACGTCTATGTCAACATTAGGTTGTGGGGTTGCTTGAGGATTCTCCATGGCCAAGATATCATCATCAATGCTGTCTTCTATAGGGGCAACAATAAGTTCATTATGATCAACTATCCTTGGTTTTCCAATTGAATCGATTTAAGTCTTCATTTGCTTCATCTGAGCAATCATGTCTTGAACATTTTTCATGAGCTTTACAGATAATTCCTTTAATTCCTTGATAGATTGTTCAAAAGTGCACTGAGGACATGAAATGGGATGAGGATGAGGATTCATCGTATTTGCTTCAACTTGAAAAGTACCACACTGAGATTGGGGTAGATACTTAGCTCGATAGTATGGTGATAAATACTAATAGCAGGTTCATAATTCATATAGCGGAAATATTCAAGATTCTCCCAAAACCTTTGTGCTTTACCTTTTAACTTCGACTTGGCATACCTAACCTTTTTGTTATCTACAAAATCTGCTTGCTCAAGGAATTGCTCCATCCCATTCATCCAGTTGACAAAATCTCGTGGATAAGTTTCATAACCATCAAAGTACGGTGCTCCTAGTATTTCCATGATTCTCTAAAATAGTGCTTCAACAAATAGTTAGAAGTTGGAACAAGAACCAGGGTTGCTGTGATGTTCTTTGGACAGGTTGTTGGAATGGGCTTCTAAGACTATTATCTCAAATAGTTGCTGGGGCTGGGCTGGTTGACAGGTTTGGATTTCGTGGGCTGGGTCTTTTTTTTTTCTTTTTTTTAAAGAAAACTGGTGTTGTAAAATGTGGGCTTTGGGCTTGTGAACAAATGGATCGGGCAAGTGCTTGAGTGACTGTGTACAAGGAGTTTGTTGTTTTGACTGGGCAATTTAATGGGTTTCGATTTGGAAATGGTCTAGGTTATAAAGGTGGGTCAGACCAGCTTTTTTTTATTTATTTTTTTTTTTAATTTATCAAAGGATGGGTTTAGACAAGGCTAGGGGGTTACCTCATGAGATCGGATTGACGGAGACTGATGAGATTGCGGTGGCCTGACAATGGGCAAAACCGACATCATGGCGGTGCAACAACAGGGAAGGCAGTGGCGGCATAAGACTTGAAGGAGTGGTGATGATGGTGTCGGTGGCGGTGGCTAGTGGGTTGACGGCAGCTAAGTGCTGATCTGTGGGTTTCAGCAGCTGATGGGTCAATATCAGCAGTGGTTGGTCAAGGTTGCCGATGGTTCCAACGTGGGTCTCTTCTCTCTGTCCGTGGTTGCAAGGGATTTGGAAACTTGATTGTGGGTTTTGGATTGGAGTCTTTGGTTGGCTTGAATATCTAGTCTTCTGATGGATAGCACAATTATAGGACAGCAGCTTTTCTTTTCTTTCTTTCCGATGGTTCCAACGTGGGTCTCTTCTCTCTGTCTGTGGTTGCAAGGGATTTGGAAACTTGATTGTGGGTTGTGGATTGGAGTCTTTGGTTGGCTTGAATATCTAGTCTTCTGATGGATAGCACAACTATAGGACAGCAGCTTTTCTTTTCTTTCTTTTTTTTTTTTTGATTCTTTCCTGCAGTCATACTTCAACGGATCGGTGTTTGCTCTGATACCAAATATGACGCAGGACAACCAAAATAAAACTGAAATAACGGAAAAATAAAAGATATGACCTAGGAGTCAGCACCTAGGCCTTACTTGGAGTCACAGCACCAAGCGGGAAAACCACTAGGAGTCAGCACCTAGGGTAGACCTGGAGTCAGCACCAGACCAAAAGAGACCAAACGGCCATTGTTTTCATTCATCAAAATATCAGCTATCTCCTCAATGAGTACAATAAGTTGCTTATAAAGGATTGCTAAAACCTAGTTCTAATTGGCTAGGAAACCCTAATTGCCTTATTACAAAACTACTCTTACTTCTAAATTAAAATACTAATAACCCAATAAACTAATAGGACCTAAAACATAAAAATACAATTGACTTGCAAACATAAATAATATTAAATAATAATTTTCTTGCATCTCCCGCATCAACCTCTATGTGTAAAAACTGGGTTATAGTGACCCATTTAATTCTTATGGAATGGCCAGAAAAATCTTCAACTTTCTTGCAATTAATTATCCTCTTCATGATGTCTGTAATTTAAATTTCTTATGAAAGTATTTATGACTGGAGGAATTGCATAGCGTTTGTATGTTGGATTGTATTGACAGCCCTATACTGTTAAGGGATGTTTAGCATATCACAAAACTAGGCCAACCAAGAACAACTTAACTAGTTTTAATTTTTTTAGTTCAAAAAACTAGTTCAAAATGGGACGCAATATGTTCCTTTAAAAAACAAGTTTTAACTTCTACCAAAAAAAAAAAAAAAAAAAACTAGTTTTAACTTTGGTTCTTTCAAATATACATTCTCTCCAAAATCAAGTTCTGAAAATTTTGATGTTTTCATATGCATATTCTCACCATAATCTAGTTTTAAATTAGGAAATTTTGCATGCCTATTAAGTAAAATTGGTTTTGATATGATTCTAGACAGACTCGAAATAAAATAAACCAGTTCAGTTTTGTTTTTGGTTCCACTTGTATTAGAACTGAACTAGTTCTGTTGTTTCCCAAACATCCCTTATTGTCTGAATTGGGTAGGTGGTTTAATGGGATGATCAAAGGGGTAGCTCCATCTGATCATGACTATTGGATTTGTGACAGACAATTGAGGTTGTGGCACATCATTTGAAAGGGTTTATCACTTTTTTCTTTGAATTAGATATGATTTTTTTTTTAATGTGAGATTGATATGATATGGTGAATTGTAATTGACTTTCACATGCGTCCATCACTAACATCATTATATTGTTTAGCATTAACAACTTGTCACCTCAATAGTTGTGAAAAATAATGTTAATTATGTCTATAAACTTACTGATAATGAATTATTGGAATGAAACTAGGTTGATTCAAGAGCTATAGCAGATGGAGATGTGATGACAATTTATGTCAGTACAATAGACCCAAGGGAGTCATCTTGTGTTCCTAGAGAAGTACAAGTAGTAGTTGTCCAAAGATCACAAGCGCATGCTGAGAAAAATTATACAAAAGCAGATGCAATTCACGAAAAAATTATTGAGTCCGGATATCGGTTAGTCATCTACTAGGCATAGGCCTAGATTCCAATTTTGATTCAATATTATAGTTTTGTAATTGCCTTCTTCCACTAGGGTACTCGATTTTCAGAACAATGAGGAAATCCTCGCTTGAATTTATCGAATTCGACTAAGGTAAAATTACCTAAAATTCAAATAGCTAATCTTCTAGTTTTTTGGTTAATTGCAATTTGCCCCCCTAAAAAATTGGGTCAAATTCAATCCCCCACTAATTGTGAAATCAAGCGAGTCTCCACTAATTAATTGGTGATTGAAAAAATATCCCTCGCAGTTAATAATTTCCATCAATTTCAAACTTTTAACAAAAAAATTTTGAAATCAAACAATATCCGCATAGAGAATTTCTCCAATAATGGATTTGTGAGATTTTAGTTAAAATTTTGAAATTAATGGAAATTGTTTACAGTGGGAGGCATTTAGCGTACTATCAATCAATTAGGGGGTTGATTGTATAGCTTATTGCGCTGGGGGGTGGGGGGGTGGAATTAAACTTCACTCCATAGTTTAAGAGGACAAAGTGCAGTTAATATCTTTTTTTATTTATTAGTTATATATATATAGCATCAGTTGTTAATAGCTTCTGAACAGGGGAATAGATGCACCAGAGAATGCAATGCCATATGGGAAAGAAGCAAAGGAGGAGCTAACAAAGATTGTGCAAGGAAAGTGCTTGCGAGTCCTTATTTATGGGGAAGATCAATATGGCCGTTGCATAGCTAACATATATTGTGATGGCAAATTTGTTCAGGTGCTGTTTCTCAGAACATTGGTTCCTTTTGCGCTTGTTAACACTGAGCTAACTTATCCCTCTTTTCTCACTGCCAAGAATTAATGCTCAAGAAAGGTTTTGCATGGCACTATGCAACCTACGACCAATGCCCAGAACTTGCAAGAGTAAGAAATTACCTTTACTTCATTCTTGTACTTTCTCCATGTTAAGCCTTTTTAATCTGACACTATGTTTGTGAGTTTTCAATAAAAATAAAAGGTAAAGATAAGACTTACTGACAAGAATTGTAAATCTCTATGTTTATGAATTATGATACCAGTGGGAAAAAGAGGCTCAAGCCACAAGAGTTGGACTGTGGGCTTCATCGAATCCTGAGAAGCCGTGGGAATGGAGAAAGAAGAATTAGAAGAAAGGACAAAAGAGAATAAGGAGAAAGGACAAAAGTGAAGGTAGATGACATTTTCCAAATAGGAAGGAAAGTGAGACCTCCTTTTGACTAATTATCTCATGCAACGGATTCCTTCCTCTATCATTGTATGAACCTTGCAATCCTATAAGATTCACACATTGTGAAAGGAAGGATGAATATTTATCTCCGATGTATGAGGTACTTGTTACGGGTGACTGCTTTTAACCATATGAGGCTAGAAGGCAAAGCCAATGCAATATATTAGGACGTACTTCCCAAACTAGGAGTTCGTAGCAACTTGACACCAAATGTCAAAAGCATCTCTCTTCATTTTTATGTACCAGTCATATGAACCATTATGTATTTAATCTTAGTAAAGGCTGTTGTAAGTTATGTTTGAATCAACAACCCAAGTAAGAGGTGGGTTGTAATTTGTAAGTTGTGTTACCTGAACAAAATAAATCAAATGACTATTGTGCAAAAGAGAATATGTATGCTAGTATACTGTACAGTATTAGAGGCCTGTTATTTAAGTGAATTCCTGTTGAATCCAACGCAAATTTATACAATGCAAGACCATTCAAAATTACCACTCAACAAACCAAGTGATATATTTAGAATCAATAGAAGAAAGGACAAGGGCAGGTTTTTACTGGGGAATTGATGAATTCCATAAATGGAAATATCCCCATTATAAAATTCTCTTTTACGATTGATCCTCTTTCTTTTTTGCACTTTGCATTTGCTCACCAACAAAAGGAAGCATGCAGACAATAGTCAAAGATTGAACAAAAATTATAAAGATGGGCTTCAACTCGATCAAGATCATTGAGATCTTTTGGCTCTAAAAAAAAGATCTTCTGACTCCACTTCCCAAAAGAAAAGAATTGATATCGTGGGGCCCAAATGGTAAAGCCCTCACATGCCTTCTGACGATGGATGGGAAATTGAAGTCCATGAAACTAAAGTTTGTGGCTATAAAATGAGATTGGTTGCTCTTGCTCCTGACAGAGTACATGCCTCTTGGGAAAATGGTATTTTTTTTTTTTTTTTTTGGAGGATCAATACGGTGAAATGTTATTAGAAAACTATAAATCTGAAAGTACAAAAGGAATCACATCCGGTGGAACATGCTCCATCCAGACTAACAATGGAAATGCAAATCTTGCTCTCTTTGCTAAGGCATGAGCTACACAATTACCCTGCCTCCTAATATGAGAGAAAGAGAAAGTTCGAAACGAACCGGAAATAGACATTATGTCTTTCACATACTGACCAATTGAGGAGTGACCCACATCACCTGACTTCAAAGCCTTGTAAACACTCTCTGAGTCTCCTTCAAATATTGACTGTGCCATGCCCAATTCTGCAATGAACTGTACAGCCCTTCTTGCAGCTAGGATTTCCACCAACTCCACCGTACCGGGGTAAGGTATTTTTTCTGAGAGTGCAGCAAGTACTTCGCCATTTCCGTTTCGCACCACCACACCTATCCCTGCCTCTCCCGCCTCTTCAAAAACTGCTCCATCATAGTTGGTTTTATACCCCTCGCCCAGTGGTGGACTCCACTTCGTTGCAGTCGCAGGGGACTTAGCCATTTTTTCTGGAAATTTCATCTGGAACGCCGAGAGATACTGAGCTGCTGTACTGAAAATTCTGCTCTTGTCCAAGCTGGATTCTTGGAGCCGTATTTTGTTCCGGCGATTCCAAACAAACCAAGCCACTACCGCAAATAATTCCAGCCTCTGTTTTTGTACTCCAATCAGATTAATTAGTTCCTGTACTTCATTAATATTCGGATGCTCTGTTCTAACCCAGCTGAAACAGGGGAGCCAAACTTCTTTCAATTCATCACAATTCCATATTGCATGGAGGGTGGTCTCTTGAGCAGAAAGACAGGCGCCACATCTAGTGTCCTCAAGGATTTTTCTTTTCTTCAAATTCACTTTTGTAGGTAGTGCGTCGAAGCATACTCGCCATAGAAAAGTTTTGATTTTGTTTGGCACCCGTAACTTCCATAGACGTTTCCAGAAGGCTTTCTGGATTGAGGCATCCGAGGCCGATGCTTCCATCATGTTTTCCTCCTCACACAACTGTTTGTACCCAGATTTCACTAAATACTCCCCATTTGTACAGCCCGGCCCTATTAACACATCCCGTTGGTTTGTCAAGCACAAAGGAATGGTCATTATGCGTTGGGCTTCAAAGGAGAGGAAGTGTTGAGATATCAGATCCTTATCCCAAGTTCCTGTGTCCTGGGATATAAGAGCCGACACCTTTGCCCCTTCTAGCTCAGGTACCCGTGGAGAGACTATTTTGGATGACCCTCCGCCTGGGAGCCAATTGTCACAGTACAGACTTATATTGTCGCCATCACCAATTCTCCACTTCATTCCTCCAGAAATTACCTTCCTGGCTTTCATGATACTTTGCCAAGCATATGACCCCGATGAAGTTGTAGCTTCCAAGACCGAACCATTTGGAAAATATTTGGCCTTGAAGACACGGAAGAAGAGAGAATTCTGATCCCTTAGCAGCCTCCATACCTGCTTAGCTAGCATAGCATCGTTGAATTTTTCCAGACTCTTGAATCCCATGCCACCCTCCACCTTTGGTTTGCAAAGAATTTCCCATTTTTTCCAATGGATCTTTCTTTGTTCCCCCTTCTGCCCCCAATAGAATTTTCGGATCATAGCCTCAATCTCATTGCATAAACTCACCGGTAATTTGAAGCAGCTCATTGCGAAGGATGGAATTGCTTGCACTACCGCCTTCAATAGGATTTCTCTACCCGCTTGGGATAGTAGTTTTTCTTTCCATCCTTGTATTTTATTCCAAACCCTTTCCTTTATGTATCTTAGACTCTCCTTTTTATTTCTTCCTACCACCGCCAGCAAGCCAAGATATTTTTCATACTCTTTTACTTCCGGAACCCCCAAGAAATCTGAAATCTCTTGCCTTCTAGCACCATTTACGGCCTTGCTAAAAAATATAGAGGTTTTCTCCCGGTTGAGCTTTTGACCTGAAGCACGTTCATATAAGGATAGAATGGCTTGGATTTCATGTAAGTCCGACATGGTAGCTCTACAGAACACCAAGCTATCATCTGCAAAAAATAAATGTGAGATTTTTGGGCCATTTTTGCATAAAGAAAAGCCTCTTATTTTGTCATTATGGGCTGCCCTTTGAAGCAACCTATTCAACCCCTCCGAACATAGCAAAAAGAGATAGGGTGACAAGGGGTCGCCTTGTCTAATTCCCCTAGTAGGTCTTATATCTCCCTTTGGCTCTCCGTTCACCAAAATCAAATAAGACACAGTGCTAATACACTCAAAAATAAGAGACCTCCACTTTTCACAAAAACCCATTTTCTCCATGATCATCATCAAGAACTTCCATTCAACTCTGTCATACGCCTTGCTCATATCTAACTTCATAGCCATAAAGTCATTCTTTTTAGATTTTTGTGATTTCATGTGATGTAGGGTTTCAAAGGCCACCAATATATTATCAGATATAGCTTTACTAGATTGAAAGGCAGTTTGAGATTCCGAAATAACACATGGTAATAATTTCTTAAGTCTATTTGCAAGGACTTTAGAAATAATCTTGTAAAGAGTATTACAAAGAGCTATAGGGCGAAATTCAGAAACTTTTACCGGGCTCTTAACCTTCGGAATGAGTGTGATGAAGGTTCGATTAATGGAAGGAGGGATCGTACCAGAATTAAGGCAAGTTAGGACTGCCTCTGTCACATCATCACCTACAGTTGGCCAAAAATGTTGGAAGAATAATGGGGGCATCCCATCCGGACCAGGTGCTTTTAGAGGATCCATCTGCTTTATGGCTGATTCCACTTCACTTCTTTGATAGGGGGCAGCAAGTTCATCATTCATCTCTTCTGTAATCACCAATGGAGTTGCTTCTAAAGCTTCCTCAATCAACTCCGGAGAGGATGAGGTAAATAAATTGGTGTAAAATGCTATCAATATATTTGCTATCTCCCCTTCTTCTTCACACCTTTCCCCAACCAGATTTTCGATCACTTCAATTCGGTTTCTTCGGTATCTATGTGTAGCGTGGCTATGGAAAAATCTAGTGTTTCCATCCCTTTCATGTAACCATAGGGTGCGTGATCTTTGCCGCCACATTTTTTCCTCCTTGGATAGAAGATCATTGATCTCCCTCTTAAGCCGAAATACCCTACTCATGGATTTCCCAACAATAGCTGCATCTTCAGCCTTACGTAGCTGCACCTTTTTTTCCTTTAATTGCCGAGTTATATTGCCAATAGCCAGCCTACTCCACCATGTCAGTTTGGATTGACAGCGCCCTATTTTGCCTTCAACCCGAGCCATGGCATGCCCAGTGGTTTCGTGTACCCATGCTTCTTCAACTACGTCCTTGCATCCTTCTTCCCCCATCCACATGTGTTCAAACCGCCATGGTTTCTGTCGGATTTTTGGTATCCCATTCAAACAAATAAGAATAGGTTTATGGTCCGATGAGCCACACTCCAAGTGCATTACTTTAGTGGCAGGAAATTTTTCGATCCACTCCATCGTTGCTACCGCTCTATCAAGTCTTTCCCAAATAGTGAAACCATCCGGATGGCCATTACACCATGTGTATTTGCCTCCCACAAAACCAAGATCTCTGAATCCACACTCATCAAGGACATCCCTAAAATCACCCATTTGTCTTTCTAGCCTCAATCTTCCTCCTTTTTTTTCATGACTGTGTGTAATTTCATTGAAATCACCTGCACACAACCAAGGGATCGCATTCCTATTCTTTAGTCTCCGTAAGCAAGTCCATGATATATGATGATTCTGTGTTTCTGGCTCCCCATAAAACCCCGTAAACCTTCATTCATCCTCCTTTCCTTTGTTCAAAATGCCATCGATATGGTTTGGAGAAAAGGTGCCTAGAGAAAAATCGACATCCTTTTTCCAAAAAATTACAATACCTCCTCCTCTTATTTCCCGACATACTTCAATCATACCACCAAGTTTCAACTTAATACGTATCTCTGCTAGCCTTGCTTTATCAAGCCATGTTTCGGCTAAGAACACGAATGAGGGATCTTGTGCCCAGATCAAATCCCCAAGCTCTTGTTCTGTCTGGAGGTTCCCAAGCCCCCGACAGTTCCAACATAGGAGATTCATTGCTCTTGGCGGGGCTGACACTCAGCCTCCACCACTGGTAAATTCGTTTTGATCTTCGAAGGAGCCAGCCTTCTTTTCTTCTGCCCCTCACACCCATCCACTTCCATAAAAGACCGTTTGATGCTATGCTCAATCCCTCCTTTTCCTTCATCATTCAAATCTTTGGCCTTTCTAGTTATCCTAATCCATGTTCTTGTAGCATTCTGCCCACTGCGTGCACTGCCAGAAGTTTGTCCACACACATCGAGTTGGAGTATTGCTATTTTAATGAAAATTCTGAATTCATTTTTTTTTTTTTTTGGTACTATTGGAAGTTAGTCAGTTAGTCTATAGCTGCCACTTAATAAAGAGAGAGAAATAGATGTGTAATGATGAGGAAACTTGGTTACAGAACTATTAACGGCTCGTTTGGTAGAGAAGTTCTAGTAGTGTTGTTTGTAATTTTTTGAAATATATGTGGGTGAAAAGGTGTGTGAAAATATATGTAATGTTATTTAAAAACTAAAAATGGGTATTTGAAATAACCTACCAACGAGCCCTAATTATTTCTTGGGTAAATTCATTATTTGTCTAATATGTCACTTTTTTTCCTAAAAGTGAAAACTTCCTAGATCTGGAACAACCATCCTTGAAAAAACAGTGTTGGGAATAACGCATTTAGATGCCTCTCTCTCTCTCTCTCTCTTTGCTGTATAGCATGATAGGATTTTTGTTCCAAAGCCAATTTTCCCAGGCTTCTCTTTATGCAGTACTTTTAGGTCCAAAACCCAACGTGACCCTTCTCTAGCTCCCTAATCTTGCCCATGTGACTTAACAAGTGAACAAGTCCCCACATGCCTGATATTTCAATGCCCAATGGGACCTACAGGGAAAACGACAGGTGCGTGTGGTGAAAAGCGTGGAGGTGGGTTTGGGCTAACTGGTGTTGGGAAGCAACAATAAAAATGTACGGGGGTTTTATTGAGGGGGGAAGCCTAGGAAGGTGTGTGGAAGGTGGAGTTGGGTCTCCCTTTTGCAAGGCTCGAGGCAAAACCTTAAGCTCGACCAAAGGGAGTGTCACTTCCATCTGTAATAGCTGCAGATTCTCCACTAGAAGAGTCCAAGGCATTGTTATTTAAAAAAATAAAAAAAAAATAAAAAATAAAAAATAAAAAAAAGACCCTACCAATGACACCTCTAATAGTTACGAATAGCAGTAGTAGAGGAAGCATATCAGCTTAAAGAAGAATAGCTTTTAATGTTAGCAAATGGAAAGTACAACTAAAGGCCTCAGAAAGTGCATTGTTGATTCCAATCGCAGGCATTTGTTTTAGCAGTTATATTTCTATTTGAAGACTCAGAAAGGTTTTTTTGCAAGTTGCAACCCCATAGAGCACAAATTTCATGATAGTTACATATCTTAAAACCCCACAAGTAATATACATTTTTCTGTTTTAAATATAAAATAAAAGGTATGTACAAAAGGCATAATAGCCCAAAAGAAAAACCAGATTGATTTTATTCTTTTTTGCATGGAGAAGAGAAGAGAATTGTAGGCTTCTGCGGCCTCTATACATGAGTCCAAGGAAAGTGATAGATGATTCATAATTAGATAGAGCTAAAACTTAACCCTAAACCCTAAGCCCTAAGCCCTAAGCCCAAAACCCTAAACCCTAAAACCCTTAACCCCTAAAACCCTAAACTCCTAAAACCCTAAACCCTAAACCCTAAACCCTAAATGTAGCACACCAAGTTAAGAAAGGGTGGTGAGAAAGAGAGTAATAGATTTTAGTGAGGAAGTCTCATGGACTGGTCCTACTGTTACAAGCCTGGTGGGAAGGTTTTTACTAGGGAATTGATGAATTCCATAAATGGAAATATCCCCATTATAAAATTCTCTTTTACGATTGATCCTCTTTCTTTTTTGCACTTTGCATTTGCTCACCAACAAAAGGAAGCATGCAAACAATAGTCAAAGATTGAACAAAAATTATAAAGATGGGCTTCAACTCGATCAAGATCATTGAGATCTTTTGGCTCTAAAAAAAAGGTCTTCTAACTCCACTTCCTAAAAGAAAAGAATTGATATCGTGGGGCCCAAATGGTAAAGCCCTCACATGCCTTCTGACGATGGATGGGAAATTGAAGTCCATGAAACTAAAGTTTGTGGCTATAAAATGAGATTGATTGCTTTTTCTCTTGACAGAGTACATGCCTCTTGGGAAAATGGTATTTTGTTTACTATTCTAATGAAAATTCTGAATTCATTTATTTTTTTTTTTTGGTACTATTGGAAGTTAGCCAATTAGTCTATAGCTGCCACTTGGAGTGAATATAGAGTAGGCCACTTAAAAAAGAGAGAGAAAGAGATGTGTAATGATGAGGAAACTTGGTTGCAGAACTATTAAGGGCTCGTTTGGTAGAGAAGTTTGAGTAGTATTGTTCGTAATTTTTTGAAATACATGTGGGTGAAAAGGTGTGTGAAAATATGTGTAATGTTATTTAAAAACTAAAAATGGGTATTTGAAATACCCCCAAACGAGCCTTAATTATTTCTTGGGTAAATAATTTATTTGTCTGATATGTCACTTTTTTTTCTAAAAGTGAAAAATTCCTAGATCTGGAACAACCATCCTTGAAAAAACAGTGTTGGGAATAACCCATTTAGATGTCTCTCTCTCTCTCTCTCTCTCTCTCTCTCTCTCTCTGTGTGCTGTATAGCATGATAAGATTTTTGTTCCAAAGCTGATTTTCCCAAGCTTCTCTTTATGCAGTACTTTTGGGTCCAATACCCAATATGACCCTTCTCTAGCTCCCTAACCCTGCCCATGTGACTTAACAAGTGAACAAGTCCCCACGCGCCTGATATTTTAACGCCCAATGGGACCCACAGGGAAAACGACAAGTGCGTGTGGTGAAAAGCGTGGAGGTGGGTTTGGGTTGACTGGTGTAGGGAAGCAACAAAAAAAATGTACGGGGGTTTTATTGAGGGGGGAAGCCTGGGAGGGTGTGTGGAAGGTGGAGTTAGGTCTCCCTTTTGCAAGGCTCGAGGCAAAACCTTAACCTTGACCAAAGGGAGTGTCACTTCCATTTGTAATAGCTGCAGATTCTCCACTGGAAGAGTCCCAGGCACTGTAATTAAAAAAAAAAAAAAAAAAAGACGCTACCAATGACATCTCTAATAGTTACGAATAGCAGTAGTAGAGGAAGCATATCAGCTCAAAGAAGAATAGCTTTTAATGTTAGCAAATGGAAAGTACAACTAAAGGCCTCAGAAAGTGCGTTGTTGATTCCAATTGCAGGTATTTTTTTAGCAGTTATATTTCTATTTGAAGACTCATAAAGGGTTTTTTGCAAGTTGCAACCCCATAGAGCACAACTTTCATGATAGTTAAATATCATAAAACCCCACAAGTAATATACATTTTTCTGTTTTAAATATAAAATAAAAGGTATGTACAAAAGGCATAATAGCCCAAAAGAAAACCAGATTGATTTTATTCTTTTTTGCATGGAGAAGAGAAAAGAATTGGAGGCTTGTGCGGCCTCTGTACATGAGTCCAAGGAAAGTGATAGATGATTCATAATAAGATAGAGCTAAAACTAAACCCTAAGCCCTAAGCCCTAAGCCCTAAACCCTAAAACCCTAAACCCCTAAAACCCTAAACCCAAAACGCTAAACCCTAAATGTAGCACACCAGGTTAAGAAAGGGTGGTGAGAAAGAGAGTAATGGATTTTAGTGAGGAAGTCTCACGGACTGGTCCTACTGTTACAAGCCAGGTGGGCAGGTTTTTACTGGGGAATTGATGAATTCCATAAATGGAAATATCCCCATTATAAAATTCTCTTTTATGATTGATCCTCTTTCTTTTTTGCACTTTGCATTTGCTCACCAACAAAAGGAAGCATGTAGACAATAGTCAAAGATTGAACAAAAATTATAAAGATGGGCTTCAACTCGATCAAGATCATTGAGATCTTCTGGCTCTAAAAAAAAGATCTTCTGACTCCACTTCCTAAAAGAAAAGAATTGATATCGTGGGGCCCAAATGGTAAAGCCCTCACATGCCTTTTGACGATGGATGGGAAATTGAAGTCCATGAAACTAAAGTTTATGACTATAAAATGAGATTGGTTGCTTTTGCTCCTGACAGAGTACATGCCTCTTGGGAAAATGGCATTTTGTCTGCTTTTCTAATGAAAATTCTGGATTCATTTTTTTTTTGGGTACTATTGGAAGTTAGCCAATTAGTCTATATTTGCCACTTGGAGTGAATATAGAGTAGGTCACTTAATAAAGAGAGAGAAAGAGATGTGTAATGATGAGGAAACTTGGTTGCAGAACTATTAAGGACTCGTTTGGTAGAGAAGTTTGAGTAGTGTTGTTCGTAATTTTTTGAAATACATGTGAGTGAAAAGGTGTGTGAAAATATGTGTAATGTTATTTAAAAACTAAAAATGGGTATTTGAAATACCCTACCAAATGGGTATTTGAAATATAATAAATAATTGATAACAATAAGCTATAGTAAGTTGCTACAGTTGCATGTGTGCAAAAATTTTTAGATATTACACCATTGATGTTGGGTGGTTTTTAGTACTTAGAGATATAAAATAACTTTTTAGCTCTTTTACCTCTTTTAGAACATTTGCATTGGTGTAGGAAATTTTCTATTTTAATTTACTGTATTACAACTCATGCCACATCAATGCTCTTATTTTCATATTTCAGTTAAATACTATTCATTTATTTATTATTTTCTCTCTCTCTTTATCTCTATCTCTCTATCTTCTCCCTCTCTTCAAATCACAACCACTCACGGCGCCACCAACCACTACAATTATTACAAACCAATCCACCCCCACTAACCCAATCACTAGCCACCATCAACCACTACAAACCGATCCACCACCACAAACCCAGGTGGTTTGGCAGCGACAACAAGGGATGAAGAGAGATAATGCTTGTGCTTAAGGTGGATAAAGATTGAGAGACAGAGTAGAGGAAAAATTAGAGAGGAGAGAGAAGAGATTGAAAGTGTGTGTGAGATTGTAAGAGAAACAATGAAATAATAAAAAAATTAATAGCAAGTTGTTACATTAAGCTGGTACTAGTACCAGATTATTGAGCTATGGCACCATTGATAAAATGCTCTTTTTGGTGTTTGAGGTGGTAAAACAGCAACTAATGTTAATACTCTTAGTGTGAATGCTCTTAGCATTCCAATATATGTTTATTATATTCCATAGATTTACATATCTTAAAATATAAAAGTTATAGTGTATCCTATACACACCCACTTCAACTTATTTTTTTATTTTTGAAATGGAAACAATAGAATTTTATTGAATAAGCTTGACAAAAACTGGCATAGAAAAAGAAAAAAACTGGACCCAAAACCGTCCAGTCAACATCATACAAATAACCCAGTCTTTAAAGCCACCCGTAGGGCTTAGCTGGGAATCCAGGCTAATAAAACAAAACAATACAATACCCAAAAAGAATCAATCCCTGTTCTGAGCTTCCATCAATTCTGGTATTCGGACTGCGGGGTATAGGCACCATCAACAATAACTTTCAGTTGCAACTGCACCTTTTCAAAATAGTACTGGTTGCGTGCGTTCCAAAGGGCCCAGGCGGTGACAACCCAGACTTCAACTTCTCCACGTTCTAGTCGGTCCTAAAGTCCTCTGAGCAACAGAAAAATATCAGTCAATATCCTCTTAACCAAAAAGTAGTAGATATTCATATTTTAAAAAAAAAGAAAGAAAAAAAAGTAGTAGATTTTTTTTTAAAGGATAATTTTGGAGTCTTGATGGCAATAGGATTTAAAAGCAGGGTTGACCAACTTTGGATTGACATATGACGTGGTCTAGGGAGGATAATACAAAACTGCTAATATCTTTTTCACTTTTGATCAATGGTTGCAATTAAATCCCTGTATTGTTTTGAGGAGCTGTGTGTTTTCCATTAAAATAAAACAAAGGTTAATTAAATTTTAAATGTAAATATTTGTAGATAATCACTACTCTTTATCATCGGACTTACACATCAATTAGTTTTTAATGTAAATGGAGTTTGAATTCCATTTTTTTATTTGGCATAATATATGTATATATATATATATTTGTATATATTAAGAGGATTCAGAAAGTTAGTTATTGTTTTTTTTCCTGTCAAAAATACTCCTAAATTAATTAACCAACAACAGAACTTCTTTCTCTCTCTCTCTCATGCCTCTAGGACTTCTTTTCTCTTTCTTTCTTCTATCATTCATGCCTAGAAGCTTCTCTCTCACGCAGAGTCCTCTTCAAACTCCTCTCTCTCCCTCTTTCACAACATATTCATTTGGACTCTACCTTAAGGTTTTGAAATCTGGACCATTCAATGAACTGTAAAAGGGAAAAGTTTAAGGTTTTTGAGGTTGGACCGAGATCAAACCGGAGTCGAACTGTGATGACGTCATAATTAATTTAATAATTAAATAAAATTAAAAAAATGTAACAAATTTATAAAAATAAACAATATTGATCTGAAAATATAGAATATTAATCTCTTTCAAATATATTTTCACAACTTTTATATTTTAATACTTTTAGGCCAAAAAAATGTAACAAACTGAATATAAAAAAAATGAAAACCTACTGCAACAATGTCATGAGCCAACAGATGTCATGTCTCATTTTTTTTTTTTTTTAAAGAAAAAAACACTTTACCCCAAATCAGGGAACTATGAGCATGAGAGCAGAGGGCTTTTGGTTAGTTTTAGTTTGTTAGTGAGGGTGGGATCTGAAAGAGAGATTAGGGGTTGGAATTATGATTCTAATTCTTAGGGTTAATGTGATTGACTGGGTTGGTGATGCAGTCCGGACTTGAGTGTGAAGACACGTTTATTGAGGGTCGGTGAGGATTAATGCAACCCACTCATATCTTATATCACCCTCTCTTCAATACAACATTAGAGCCAACCTGCCCCCACTTACCACTCTCCCCTTTCAAAATGACAGAGAGTTGAGAGAAGTTGGAACTTTCTTTTAACTGAACTGATCTTTACAAAATTGAATTAATGAAACTGTACAAGTCAAAATAGAGACTACATAAAAAACAGAGTAAGGCCCAAAATATCCCAAACTACACGGGATTAGTTACAGCACATATACCAGCTAATAACTCACGTGTGAACACATTCTAGTTCACATGTCATTTTAGTTCACGTGTGAACATATACATTACTGAACACTACAATTCTACAACTAGCACACTACACTACTTTTCTCTGACTTCATTTCTTCTCCTCTTTCTTCTTTTTCTTCATTCCTTTTCTTCTTTTCTGATCTGATTCACAACTTTCTTCAACACCCCTCAATAAAAATTTAGAAATGACTACATCAATGTAGCTCTTTTCTTGTGATGTTGGTAGTTAAAATTAGTGATTTAACTTTTTAGCACCATCAAATTAATGTTAATGCTTAGAATTGTTCAATTATCAACAGTCAATGCATATAAAAGTCAAGAACTTTTGGAACTTTAGCTAAATAATTGAAACTGCACTCATCAAGTGATTCGATTGTTTAGAACTTTAGCTAAATAATTGCATTATGCCTTTTATTTTTTATTTTTTTGGAGAAAAAATTGCATTATTGAGCTACAATAATTTGTCATCTATGGCAAATCACTGTAGGCTGTAGCTAAATTGGTGAAAAATTTAGAAATGACTACATCAATGTAGCTCTTTTCTTGTGATGTTGGTAGTTAAAATTAGTGATTTAGTTCTTTAGCACCATCACTGTAGGCTGTAGCAAAAGATTGTTTTCAGTTTTTAATTTTCAAAAATCAATGAAAACACGTATTTAATTTAATGAATTAGTTTCATTTAATGAGTTAGCATTAAAGTTCAAATCCTAGTAACAATATATTTTAGTATTTTCTTTTTTTTTTTTCAAAAAATTGTCTTTTCAAAAATATTTTTGATTTCAAAAATACAAGAAAATTGTTTTTTCTTTATATTCTCAAAAACAAGTTTTTGATTTCATATTTTTGTTTTCTATTTTTCAATCTCTTTTATTAGTTTTCGCCATGGTTTTAAAAATCGAACCGGACCGATCGGTTCAACCAGGAACGGGCCTTCAATCCGGTCCGGTTATGGGTAAAAACCGAAAATTACTTAAAAACCAGCAATCGGCAAGGTCGAACCGGTTGATGCCTGGTTGGGTTGAAAACCTAAACTACACTGTTTTTTTCTTTTTTTACTTTTTCCCAGCCTAAACTACGTCTATTTTGGGTTGAACACTTGATTGATCACTCTCCCTCATGCCTCTCTGTCACGCCTCTCACCTCGCTATCTCGCTCTCACACCTCTTGCCCCTGTCTCACTCTCACTCTCACCTCACTCAAGCTCACAGCCTCTTGTCTGATTTGCTTCTCATCCTCACGGGTAACTTCTCTCGTTAACTTAATTATTCAATTTATTCTTTCAATTATTAGTTTAGCATAGCATTTTAGTTTATTTGTGATTTTGTGTATGTTGAGGATTATTGTGTTTTTGTGTATGTTGAGGATTATGTTGTGGATTTGATTTACAGACCTTTATTGTTTGTCAAATATAGTTTATAGAGTAGCATTATTGTTTGTGAAATATAGTTTATAGAGTATTCTTTGTGAATGTTGTGTTGATGGATTTATTTGTTGATAAAATGGTTGCTACCAGTCTGAAATTATTGAGTGAAATGGAGTCTGCCTATGTACCATCTAATGAAAATGCTTCTACTAAAAGAATGGAAAAGGCTTTGATTGTGTCACTTAAATTATATAGAAATTCTTGAACTCAATAGTTAAGAATAAAAAGTTCTTCATTACCTAGCATAGAATAACAAAACAGATCATATTTGTCTAGAAGTGCAAAATCGTATGGATACAATCTTCATTGTGCATCTTGATCAATTGGATTGTTTCGTTGTAGATTCGGATACGAAGCTTTTCTAGATGTGTTCCCGGGTATTCCTTTATCATTTCGTCCAAGAGTAAGAGTTCCTCTAATTCTATGAATTTTTTTAGAATACTCTTTTCTTGAATATCATTCAAAAAAATTTCAAATTGCCTAGTATCCCACCAATTAGGTCTAATGCTAATTCTTCATTTGTAAGAGCGAAATGTGATCCTGCATGGGATCATGTAACTGAAGAGTTGAAAGTGGAGCATTTGGTTCACATGATGATATTGATTTCAATTTTCTTCATGACAAATGAGGCTTGTGTTATCAAATGAACCTTAAAACTTAGTAGTTGTTTTTTTGAAACTTTTTATTATTTGAATGTAATGAACTTATTTATTTAGTTCTCTATTTGAAACTTATTTGCTATTTGGATGTAATGAACTTATTTATTTAGTTTTCCGTTTAAAACTTATTTGCTATTTGGATATAATGAACTTATTTGCTATTTGCTATTTGGGTGTAAATGTAATGACTAATGAATTTATTTATTTGGTTTTGTTGAAAGTTTATTATGTTAAGGATGATTGTTTTGTAACGATATTATGTTAAATTCTTTAAAAAGATGTTATATTCTTGTATGTTTTTTAAGGAAACATATCTATTACTATTGGTTTGTTAGTTTTAGTATATTAAAAAACTAGTCGCTAACCCGTGTTATGCACGGGAACTTACCTAATTGTGAAGTAAACTAAAATAATTTAATAAAATCTTAAATTGATTAAGAAACTACACCGTTACATGATTTGTTCTTGTATGACTTCTGTGGGGCCCGGCCCAGAAATAATGGGCTATTCCAAATTCAGGCCCGTCCGAGGAGCGTCCGGTCCAAAGAGAAACCACATATGAAGCATTACTCAGTCCCGATAACGCCAAGGAAACCTGTCCGAGGAGTAACTCCTCCTCGGACACTACGAAGCCCAGATGAGGAACTCTCCCCAGCCAATTCAGTTCATCCTCCCAACATATAAAATGAATAAAATCCAAAATATCTCATGGAAAGCTACCACCACATTAATTGCGCCCCAACCACCCTCTTGGCCGCATTAATGAGGAAAAGACCCCTGAACAGTACCACCTTGGCCTCTGCAACTCACAAAGGGAGTGATGAGGGCGTCTGATGGGACAGGTGCTCAAGTAGATGCTTAGATGATCAACAAGTGTAAGGTTGAGATGAGAGGAGGAGAACTATATAATGTAGTGGAGTCCCTCAAAGAGAGGGACGGAAAAACTGTATTCGAAACAAAAGAAATAGAATCATACGTAAGAGATCCATTCTTGTGTTTTTATTTTCTGCAACAATACTGTCCATGTATCAGACCGAATAGGCTCACTGAGGCTAAGTTCTTTGACCCATCCTCTACAAATATTTATTGTGGGTTGCGCCTTGGGCCAAGGCCTGATCAATAAGATTTGGGCCAGGAAAATCGTGCAACTACAACTTCAATTTGTGTTACAATTTGATAAAGAAACCAATATAATAGAAAGATGGGTTATATTCAAAAGAATAATCCATTTTTATAACCATTGAAAGGAATAAAAAGATTCAGAACCTACAAATTATAGAAAAAAAAAAAATATATATATATATATATGTGTGTGTGTGTGTGTGTGTGTGTGTGTGTGCGTGTGCGCGTGTGTGATTACACAATAGAGAAATATAAGAAAAAGATGTGTTACCATCAAAAGAATAATTCAAATATTAAAACTTATGAAAGACCAAAAAATATTAAAGAATCATAAGATTTACTTTCTATAAATTTTTGAAACAAAACAAAATGTATATGATTACACAATAGAGAAATAAAAAAAATAAAAAATAAAATTGATTACCTTCAAAAGAATAATGCATAGTATAATTATTGAAATCTACTAAACATGTTGAAATAGAATTAAAGAATAAGTTATAGAAACAATTAAAAAAAAAAAGACTATTCAAAAGAGAAATATAAGAAAAAGAAAAAAGTACATGAACCCATGAAGTAATAAATTTTAAATTTTAACGGGTCTAAAAAAAAAAAAAGAGTTTGTTGCAAACTTATTTGTTATATTAGCTTATCGCTTTAAGTGAAGATAACTACATCACCCAAACCTGTTGTAACCATCTTAGGTTTCTTAGCATCTTTGGTGTTGTGTCTGTCCATGAGATGTTCTCTGTAGGTTCCTATGGTGGTATTATGACATAAAGACAATCTCTTTGAAAGAAAAAACAAAATAACATAGGGTTTCAAAAAGAAAGGAGGCGGCTACAAATAGTTTGAGAACTATTGAGTGATTACAATTTGGTGTTTTCTCCTTTAAAAAGAAATTGGTTTGTAAATTTTAAGAAAATAAATTAATTCTTAAATGAAATCTTGCAAATTTAGAGATAAATTACTAACATTTGAGTTTGAGTTTAAGTTTAAGTTGGATTTATAAGAGAAATAGAGTTTTACTCCTTATTAAGTTTGTTTTAAAAAAATAATTTTAAAAATAATTATTTTTTTATAAAATTTTATAATTTTATTTAAATAGACTAAAATTGATTATGAAACTATACTATTGCGTGAATTGCTCCTATCTTTTTGAGTTACAATTTGATGAATAAGCCATTGCTTGAACATGCAATGGGTTGCAAAAAATCTAGTTAACAAATTTAGATATTGAAAAAAATAACTAAAAAATTCTGATGTTAAAACGTCTGAAAGGAAGGAAAAAAAAAATTACTGGCACTGCCTAGAAATTATTTAAACAAAACAAAAAATATATGACTACAAAATAGAGAAATATAAGAGAAAGATAGGTTACCTTCAAAAGAATAATCCATAGTTATAACAGTTGAAATTTGCTAAACTGTTTCAGATATTGCAAAAAATTGAACCCAAAAATTTAGATGGTCAAACTTTCAAAAGGCAATAAAATTAAAAATCAAAAGATTCAGAACCTACAAATTATAAAAACAAAACAAAACAAAAAAGTCATTATTGTGAGACAATTTTAGTAAGGATGGAAAGCTTTTCAAAGTTTTTTTTATCCAATTCTTCCTAATTGATGAAAAATTTGGTTCAAACATTGTCAAACACTTTGAAGGTGCAAATAATATAGGCTTCCAACATAATCTTTAATTAGTAAATAAAGAAGCATGACACTATAAGAGAAAACATAAGATAACATATAGTGTATATACCTTATTCCACAGCTGTGAAAAAATATCCACACAAAAGGAATTGAAAACTTGTACAACAAATGCAATAAGCTACTTCTGATGTGAGACAACCTAACATACGACTCCATTAGGTAAATCTTAAGGTTATATAATCTAAAAGAATATAGAATATAGCATCTTTGAACCACACAAAAAGTTAGCAAACTTACTATAATACTTGTAGTTATACTATATATTGTAAAGTACTACTCCATCGCCAATGAAAGTCATGTAAAATCTCATGGGACCTGGAAAAACAATAGCAAGCGAAGCTTAGGGTTTTCTCTCTTAGTGGAGAGAGACAGAGGAGATTGCTTTAGGGTTTTCAAAGATTTTGTCTCTTATTTATATATATATATATATAAGAGACTTCTGTTAGGACTCTCTCACTATTTAGTTTTAAAAATTAAAATTTTTTTAAATTAAAATGATGATGTGGAAAATTGTGAAAGTTTTAAAAGTTTCGGTTTTATATAAACTAGTCGTTAATCCGTGCGATGCACGGGAAATGTATTGAGTACAATATATAATTTAATCTTTGTTTATTTTACTATAACACCAAAATTGAATTTGTAAAATAAAATCATATAGCTAAAACATTTGTTAACAGCTATACGTTTCAGACATTTATTAAACTATATTATTATTATTATTATTATTATTATTATTATTATTATCAACTTAACAGTATTTTAATATATGATACCAACATGCTTCAAGAAAATGTCCAACATTGAAAACAATTTCGAAAACAAACTCAACTAAATAGTTTGATGAATAAATATATTACAATCTATAATATAAGCAAAGAAATAAACTTTGAAACCAATATGAACAAAATCCATGTCAAACAAAACCATTTCGATCATTAAGAATATGACTCACTAAAGTCATGAAAAACACAAGATTCATTACAAAAAAAAAAAAGCATCTTTAGTTTTTATAGATTTTGCCTAAGTACCCAGATACGATGACACATACTCACACAAAAATCATTAAAGAAAGAATCAAAGAACATACACAACATGTACATACGCTATGAAAGTAAAAATAAGAAAAACAAAAGAGACGTAAACACAAACAATTAAAGAAAAAATATAGGAAAAAAAAGTTAGGAATAGAAATATAAGATAAAGATGGGTTACCCTCAAAAAGAATAATCCATGGATATTCATTGAAATCTTCTAGATAATTTCTGATAATAGAAAAAATAAAACCCAAAAGTTATGATGTTAAAACTTCCAAAAGGCCAAAAAAAAATTTTAAAAAAAAATCAGAAGATTCAAAGCTTCAAAAGTATTGAAATAAAACAATATATATATATATATATATATATATAATTACGTTATAGAGAAATACAATAGAAAGAAGGGAATCCATGATTATAGCTCTTCTACTATTGAAATTGGCCAGACAATTAAATGTATTGCAAAAAATGAACTAAAAAATTCATATATAAACCAAACAATTAGAAGATTTTGAGCCAAGAATTTATTAAAACAAAACAAAAATTATGTGACTACACAATGGAGAAATATAATAAACAAAAAAAATATGTCTACACAACATAGAAATATTAAAGAAATATGAGTTAGCTTTTAAATGTTAAAATTCAAAATATTAAAACTTTTAAAAGGTTAAAAAAATTTAAAGATTTAATTAAAAGATTCAGGCCCAGCAATTAAATAAACAAAACAACAATTGACAAACTTATAAGAAAAAGCAACAAATCTATAATTTTTATTGAACAAATCAGATAACCCTAACCTTGATGCATTGACCGAAGAAGGAGAGGAGTCCAATACATAAGTGGAATATGTGAATTGTGAAGCATGAGCCGCCCTCAAAAAAAATCTTGAAGAAAAATAAGTTTTAAGGAGAAATAGTTTTTGGGGCTATTAAGAATATAAAGTGTGAGAAAGACTGAATAGTCTGTATATTGATGTGTTATATCATGTTGTGTATGCTAGAATGGATGCGGAAGAGGAAGCATAGAATAGGAACACTAAAAACATGAGGGTTACGTGGTTCAGGCTTGACAGCCTACATCCACGGAGGAATCCCTTAAGGGCTACATCTTTATTGTATGAGAGTGTAGTACAATAACCTGTGTTACAATGAACCCTAATATGAGTGTATATAGGCGACTAAACCCTAGACTACTAGTACAAGCAGGAATGGGCTTGGGCCTATTACATTGGACTAATATGTCTAATATATATCTCTAAGACCCTCCCTCAAACTTAAGGTGGAAGCTCGATGAAGGCTTGAGGTTGGATAAGTATGAGAAGATCACTTGGAGATGCCCTGAAGAATGCCTTTGAAGAAACCACAATGAAGAATGTGCCAATTGACTAATTTCGAAGTCTCAAATGCAGAAACGAAGCCCAAAATTGGAATCTACGTGAAAAACTAAGCAAGATAGGCCCTTTTGAAAATTTTGACTTTTGGTCAAAGGTCAACGCAAAAAGTCAAAGTCAACTGGTCCAGAGTCAAAGTCAACAGTCAAAGTGCTCACGGGTCAAATCCGGGTGGGCCGAGTCGGGTCAGTTCGGGTCAATGGTCAGCTAGGTGACGTGGTGCTGACGAGACGACACTACTGACGTGGCTAATGACGTGTCACTGACGTGGACTAGGGCTGATGTGGAGGTGCTTGCATGGCTGTTGACGTGGAGTGATGACATCATCCGGTGACGTCAGATGACATCAGCAGAAGTCTTCGGCACGTGGCAGGCGCGTGACCGGCACGTGGAGGAGAAGCTAGAAACCCAGGTAGCGCGTGGAGGCGTGTGCAACATCGGTTGAAAGCCATATTTCTTCCGTAGGCAGATTGGTGGTCGACATGGCCGATAGGACGGCGCGTGTGGCCAACGGATAAACTACACAATTGGAAATCGTGGCGGTGCTTGGGAAAGATCCAGAAACGCAGGCAGCGCGTGTTGGTGCGTGATACCTCGTATGATTACCATATTCTCAGGCCAAGTGGATCGGTGGACGACAAGGCCGGCCTGGCGGCGCGTGTACCAAGAACACGATCTGGAAGTTAGGAATTTGAGGCGGCGTGTGTGAGTGTTCCAGGAGCCGTTGTCGGCGCGTGCGGCTGCCGTTGGATGTCGGGTTTCTGGGTTTTGGTCGCGATATGCCGTGGAGCACGTATGTCTTGTTAGTTTCATCAGGTGAAGGCTTAATGTGCATATATCTGATAAGTTAAGTCCCAGCTTTGCTTGAGTTTGTGGATCTTGGAAACAGCACTGCGCCACGGTGGCTGCGAGATGCCGTGGATTCTAGATCCAGCAGAGAAACATGTGTGACTTCAGATGGTGATATGTACGTGAGAATCTTCTTTGCTTGCTAGAGATGTTTTGTTTGATGCCAAGAACGAAGTTTGGCTCTAATACCATGTTAAGAATATAAAGTGTGAGTGTTACGTGCCTCCACGCGCTACCTGGGTTTCTAGCTTCTCCTCCACGTGCCGGTCACGCGCCTGCCACGTGCCGAAGACTTCTGCTGATGTCATCTGACGTCACCGGATGACGTCATCACTCCACGTCAGCAGCCATGCAAGCACCTCCACATCAGCCCTAGTCCACGTCAGCGACACGTCATTAGCCACGTCAGTAGTGTCGTCTCGTCAGCACCACGTCACCTAGCTGACCGTTGACCCGGACCGACCCAACCCGGCCCACCCGGATCTGACCCGTGAGCACTTTGACTGTTGACTTTGACTCTGGACCAATTGACTTTGACTTTTTTGCTCTGATACCATGTTAAGAATATAAAGTGTGAGAAAGACTGAATAATCTGTATATTGATGTGTTATATCATGTTGTGTATACTAGAATGGATGCGGAAGAAGAAGCACAGAATAGGAACACTGAAAACATGAGGGTTACGTGGTTCAGGCTTGACGGCCTACATCCACGGAGGAATCCCTTAAGGGCTACATCTTTATTGTATGAGAGTGTAGTACAATAACCTGTGTTACAATGAACCCTAACATGAGTATATATAGGCGACTAAATCCTAGACTACTAATACAAGCAGGAATGGGTTTGGGCCTATTACATTGGACTAATATGTCTAATATATATCTCTAACAGGGGTTTAGGTTTTCTACGCAAGCAATTCTTAAATAGGAGAGAGTAGAGGCGATGGGAGAGTGTCCTTATTTGGCTAGAAGTCTAATTTGCATTGGAAAAAGAAAACAGTGATGAGGTGAAAAATTTAATTTAATTTAAATATTGTGCTGATGTGGAAAATTGTGGGAGTTTCAAAAGTTTCGGTTTTATAAATATTGTGCTGACGTGGAAAATTGTGGGAGTTTCAAAAGTTTCGGTTTTATATATATATAGATAAATAATAATAATAATAATAATATAGATTATTAATTATTTATATAATTTAAATAAATAATAATTAAATTATTTATGATGTCACTGATTTGACCATCGGTCAGACCCCAATCTGACCAGAAAGCCGATAATTAGTGCATTTTTCGGTTATTTCACCGGTTTTCAAAAACATGGATTTTTGTTTCAGCTTTTTGTTTGCATTATTTTTTTCCGTCTTTTAAATTTGTATTTTATTAAACAAATCCCATAAATGAGAAAACTTAAAACAAAAACAAAAGAACAAAACAAAAGCTGAGAGATTGAAAACGCGCGTTTTGGGCTTCAAACGCTGAACCAAACGGGCACTGAGAGGGAGAAGGAGATTGAAATCGAGAGGGAGGGAGAAAGAGATATCGAGAGGGAAAAGCTGCTCCAGAAAACTCAAAAAATAATTCGTTCTTAGCGGCTCAAGGGAGGTATTTACAGGCGGCTCTGGCCAGTACTGGGCCGCTCCGGCCAGAACTTGGTTGGGTAAGTTCACAATATTTTTGGATTTTCCGTCTAAGTTTCAGTGTTTCTCTCGATTTGTCTCTCCCTATCGCTCTCCCTCGCTTTGAGGATTTAACGGCAACAGTGGATGGATGGTGAGTTAGCGAAGATTGAATTAGAGAGAGGGGGAATCTTTCGCCACTGTCTGACTGCCTGAATCGCCACCGGTAACTTGTTTTTCTTTTAAATTATAGATATATTGTGTGTAAAGTCTTGTTTGTTTTACCTTCATACATATTCGTTGCTCCATGAACTTTCCAATTGATGTGTTTCACTTAACAGACGCCTAGCAAAAAATGTTTTAGACTTGTACAATAAAATCAACAGGGTTTAATTTGTTGATGCGTGTGTTCTATTTTTAGCCTTCTTTTTGGGTATGCACTATCGCACACCACCTATTTGTTGAATTGCCTGACTGAAAATACATAATTTTCAGTTATGTTTGCTCAAAACCATCTTTAGTTCTACAATCCCATTTGTGTTTTTGGTAGGAAATATGCCTGGTTTATATAAATGCACATAATTGAAATACTCTCAAGCCAAGTCTACAAATATTATAATACTTTAGTCTCCTAGAAATGTTGAAAACTTGACTGTTACAACATCATAAATCTAGATTAGTAAAACAATTCCACTCAATATTTGGAAACTAATTCTATGACCAAAAACTAAATGAATAAATAAAATATGAATTAAGAAGATTGAATTTCAAAGTATTTAAAATATTGTGGGAAAACATAAATATTATACAACAAAATGAGTATAATAAATAGGTCTTTAAAAGCATAAAAATTATTTTAAATGAATTTGCAAAGTATCCAGGCATCACGCGGGATATTATCGAGTTTGAATTCAATAGGATTGCTTTCATCTTCTCTTGGTAGCCCTTGATTAATGTCCCATAAATTTTTCTCTGTAAACATTTGAGGAAGAGAGACGAGGGGAGTAGAAGTTTCTTCATATTGTAGAATTCTCATTTAGTTTCATTTTTTCTTGCTTCTACTGCCATTGATACTTGGCACTAATTTCATTTTGTTTACAAACTGGCGAAGGAAAATCAATGAGCCTGTGAGCCAAAATGTGGACCAATGTTATTTGATTTTTATAAAACCTCCTCCCCTTGATGTTGAGAGCATCTAGACTGTAACACATAATACATTTGTCCCGGCCAATTTTCACAAGGCACATAGGCATGAGCTGTATGCCTCTATACCTAGAGCATTCTAGATGCCTCAAAAGTTAGACTCTGCATAAGATGAACGGAACTTTCTTATGTTGCCAGTTCACATTGACTATTTTTGATGAATCTTAATGTGGTTGGTATAGATTGCTAATCTTGTTTGTATTTTCTTAACTGTTTTCAGGAGGCGAATTTAATATTACATTTAAATGGAGGAAGTGGAAAATGGAATTAGTGAACTTGAAGAGGGTTTGCTTGTCGTTAGCACTAAAGACAACAAGAAAGTAGATGTTGAGAAGGAAGAAGAAGAAGAAGAAGAAGAGGAACAAGAAGGAGAACAACAAGAAGAAGATGACGAGGATGATGATGACGGCAACGAAGACGAGAATGAAGGTGAAGGGGAGTATATGTTCAGATTTAAAGATGGGATAAACCCTTTTGATTTTGTGGAAGATAATGTTGATTCTGGTGTCCAACCTTATGAGCAGTTTGAGCGACTTGAGTATGAAGCTCTTGCTGAGAAAAAGCGAAAGTTACTTGCCGATAGTCATTGGTAGAAACTCCATTTCTTTAGTTTTTTCATGTGACTATGGGGTAAGAATTTGTGTTATTTACATTTATTATATCAAGCTCTTCTAAATAGTGAAGGATCAATGAAGAAGGCTAGGCAAGAAGATACATCTGGAGCAAGCATGGATGAAATAATGGAAGCCATGAATTTTGGTGTTCGAAGGAAATCAAGGAAGGTAGGGTTTTTTTTTTTTTTTTAACCACTGTTATTCCTACTTCACCAATCTCATAATGATAAATGGTCACGAAATTCACATTATTAGACATGCAAATGGTGCCTCATGTTATTTTTTGATGTCAAGGAGAGCTTCTTATACATTGCTGTCTTCTTGAACTTTTCTTTTTAACTTAATAACTTTAACTCTATTATTGTTTGTTATCATCAAAAGCTAATAATTTTGAAAGAATTAAGACTAGAAATCTACCTTTATCTCAAAAGATGATTTAGGAAATTTCATAAGTAAACTACAATAAAATGCTGGTTCAAAGCATTAGCTTTGGTTTGATTTAGCACTCTGGACTTTGAATCCAGCCACCTAGGATCGACTCTCAGTAGGACCTCAATATTATCATCTACTTTACTTATCAAAAAAGATTTAGTCACACAAGAACATAATTTAGTTCACGGGACTTATGAAAGCTTACACTAGAGTTGTGCCCTTATGTTGTGCTTTTCTTTTTAATGAATTGCTTATAAAAAAAATTGCTAATGGTGATTTTATGTGTGTTACTAGTCTAATTTTTTATGTTCGCCCTGCTCCCTTAACAAATAAATGGCAAATGGTGATTTTATGCGTGTTACTTGTCTAATTTTTTATGTGTGCCTCATGCAGCCTAAGAAAAGAGGTAGGCGGAAAGGATCAAAGAATAAACTCAGCCCTGAAATTACACGGATGCTTGGTGATGCTACCCTTCATTATGCACATGGTCATTATGAAGAGGTAAGATGCTTGATGAATTTTATTTTTAAGCACTAATTTTTGGTCACTCACTGAAATCGTTTGTGGGTTCTATGATGGGTTCCTCCAGCATACTAAGATATGGTCCCTGCAGTCTAACGATAGCCATATATTTTAGTTAATATGTAAGCTTTTAGATTCTTTCTCATTCACTATCCATTTCTTCTGCTTAGCACTCTTGAGGATTTTTACCACCATAATATGATGTTGGTACCAGTGTTTGCGTAGTTATTTTGTGGACATGATTACAATGTTATTTTTCATCTCTATTGTGCCCTCTACATCTAACTTTGATTTTCCTCATACGCCAAAATTTAGTGTTACATTTTGAATGTATTTGTGGCTCAATGCTCCTCAACTCAACCTTCCCCCCACCTCTGAAAAAAGAAGAAAAGACTATGTTATTAGCCCTCTCCCCTTTTCAATCCTCGTGATGGTGGGGAAGATAGCTTTCCTGAATACATTATATGATTGGCTGGAGGCTTTGAGAAGCCATTCTTTTATTAGTATTTTAGACTTTATTTATTGCTGTAATTTTCTTTAACTCTGCTGCACTACTTCTACATTTCCTGTGTATTGGGTAGTGCTGTCATATTTTTCTTTTTCACACACACACACATGTATGTATGTATGTATGTGTGTGTATATATATATATATATATATATACATCTTGAAGATCTTGGTGGGGTTAGTTGAGTGATTTGCCATCATTTTGAAAGCTTTTTATTGTGAACCATTGCATTGTGTCCTTGGTTATAATATTATTTTATCGCAGTGATCACCTATTAGAGTTTCCTAAAGTCTAAATGGAAAATTCTATTTTAGGAGTGGGCTCTTTGGCGTGGCAGCTTTAGTTGCTTTCAATTTAGTAAAGGTCAATGTTTTGAATTCTGTTCCGCTCTGGCCGAAATGGCCAGAATTTTTCATTCCGGTGGGTAGTCCGGTGCAAGTGACCCCCTTGTTTTGCACCATCCTAAATTCCGTCTAGTGTTGGCCTGATCTAGCGTTATGGGCGAAATTTCGTTATTCTAGGAGAAATGAGCGTTTCGGGCCAAACTTAGCATTTAGTCCATCTCAATCAACCCAAATTAAAATATAGCCCAACAAAGATAGTTATTTTATTATTATTATACAAATAATGGTCAAACAAACTAAAAGTCTAAAACTGAGAATTTTATTTATATTTTGAGAAGCTATTGTATATAAGTATAACTATACTTACTATCTTTATATATATAAAAGCTAGTGTGTATATGTGTGTGTGTATATATCCGGCACGTAACCCCAGAACGGTGCACTGGCACGCACCAACACCGGAATATTCTGTTCCCATGGCCAATCCGGAATGGCTTCCAGAACGGAATTCAAAACTTTAGTAAAGGTTCTTCATCTAAGGTTGTTCTATCTCAACCTTTATTCTTCAATAGCTTTTGACTACTAAAACTTCTAAAATATATTGTTGTAGGCCATATCAACGTTGCATGAAGTTATTAGGCTAGCACCAAATTTGCCTGATCCGTATCATACGCTTGGACTTGTCCATAATCGACTTGGTGAGGATAAGAAAGCCTCAAATTTTTACATGATAGCTGCGCATTTAACACCAAAAGATTCATCTCTTTGGAGGCTGCTTTTTACAAAGTCTATGTAAGTTTCCCCATGTTTGTCCATTCATTATTTATTACCTGATCTTTGTTGATGATGAGAATGCAACAGCTTTTATTTATGATGATAGATGTTCTTGTATTAAAATAACTTAAGGAAAAGTACACAAAATGCTCAGGTGGTTTCCCTATAAAATTTGGAAATGCTAGAAGTTTTGAATGTAACATTTAACCCTCTTGTGATATTGTTTTATATGTAAACCATTAAACATCGATGGAAATAAATAGTGAGTTGCTCATTTGATGAGATGTGTCCATACGTAGAACTGCATTTTCACATAAAACGGTACCACGGGGTTTTTTGTTACATATAAAACAATAACACTGAGGCAGTGTAGTTAAGGGTGAGTGGGGTGCTTGCCTAAGTGGCCCCTGAGAGGCGAGGCCTTGCTAAGGTACCTCAAAGGCCTCAAGGCAATGGGCCTTTAACGTGGCACTTGCCTTTGGCACCTGGTGAAATGGGTCAAAACATTTTTGTTCTAAGGCATTTTTGTGAAGTAACACGCATTTCAGGTTTTTTCTTTAACAGTGTGTATGGTTAAAGGTTTAGGGAGGAAGGAAAAGAGGAGAAAATGTCATTTTCCTCTGTTTGGTAGGGGAGAGAGGATGGAAGTAAAATGGGGTCGGGGGAGTTTTTTGCGTTGGCCCACAACTCTTTTTCCTCTCCAAAATGGAGAAGTTATAGACACTTTTCCATCCTTTTACTTTTTTTAATGAGTGCATGATGGTAATTAACTCTCCATCCTTTCACTTTTCCATCCTCTATACCAAACACATACATGGTTGAAAAAACAAATATTTTCTATCGTCTCACATTTCTATCCTCCCAATTAGACAAAGAAAAATTAGTGCAGGCTAGGGCTAGTTTAAGTTAGTAGTGGCCACCACTAGTCAACGAAGTCAAAGTTGATGAAAAGTAAAGTAAAAAAAATCTGCACGACAACACTGCGGTTGCAGATACTCTCTTTGGTTGGTGGAATTGGCTTGGAAAACATTCATCTAGCATTTGGAATTTAGCTCCTTTGTGCTTAATGTGGTGTATATGGAGGGAGCGAAATTGGAGGACGTTTGAGGACTTGGAAAGCTCGGATGACCAATTAATGGCTTCTTTCAGTGGCTCCCTTTTTTACCGGTCTAGAGCTTGGGGAATCACCTCTAGTGACTCTCTCCCTATGTTCCTTAGCTCTCTTCTTTGTATTTAGTATTCCTTTCTTTTTTTTCTCTTCTCTTTCTTTCCTATTTGTATTTTTCTCGCTGCCTTATGTTTTTCTTCATAAGGCAGTGTTCCTGAATATATATCCTTAATACTTATCAAAAAAAAAAAAAGCACTACATAGACTAAGGCTTCATTTTATTGGGGGGATAGAAAAGTGGGGGTATGGAAAAATGGGGGGATATAAGGGTTCTTAGTTCTCCGCATTTGTGTTTTGTTGGAAGGGTGGAAAACTCTTTTGTTTGGTTGAGAAAAAAAAAATGGGGAATAAGAAATGTAATTTGTATAAATTTACTGCCAGACCCCTATAACATAAAAAAACATTATAATTCTTTTACTCGCTTCACTTTGGCTATTTCCTTTTTGGCACCTCTAACCTTGGGCGATTCAAGGTCTTATCACCTTAAGGTTCGATAACGTACTCTTAAGCAACTTCAGTCGTCCATCTTTTGACAAATATAGCTTCTTCCACCCAGCCAACTTACATTCTATTTTCTCCAAGATAGGATTCCAAATAGTAAGGGACTTGTGGGAAGCCCCCAATGGCATATTAAGATAGGACATAAGCAAAGACCCAATCCTACAACCCAAAATCTCCGCCAAGGCATGGACATTATGAACCTCCCCAACAGGAAACATCTCACTCTTCAAAACATAAACCTTTAATCCTGTCACAGTCTGGAAACAAATTAGTAGCATCCGAACATGTAAAATCTGCTCCACATCTACATTACAAAATAGAATCATATCATCCACAAACAAAAGATGCAATACACATTCCCCTCCACCCTGCCTACCATCAGCCCTAAAACCATGAAGTAAACCAGCACCTTCAACTATTTTCATATCCTACTGAAAACCTCCATCATAACCAAAACCAACATAGGAGATAGCAAGTTCCCTTGTCTCAATCCTCTCAAGCTTCCAAAAAAGTCAGCTAAAAACCCATTAACCAAGACAGAGAACTAAATTGTAGATATACAAGTACAGATCCACCTACACCACTTCACCCCAAATCCCATTCTCTTTAGCAAATCTAGAAGAGCCTCCCAATTCACATGATCATAGGCTTTCTCAATATCTAGCTTACAAATAACCCTCGAAATCTTATTCTTTACCTAACTATCAACACACTCATTAACAATAAGAATTGAATCAAGTATCTGTCTACCACTTCCAAAACTATTCTGAGACTCAAATATCAACTAATCCAAAACCTCTTTCAAGCGATTTGCCAAAACCTTAGCCAAGATCTTATACACACTTCCCACCAAGCTAATAGGTCAGAAATCTCGGATATTGGAGGCACCATTCTTCTTGGGGATTAAAGCTATGAATGTTGCATTAAGAGATTTTTCAAACTTACTAAGTTGATAAAACTCTTCAAACACAACTAAAACATCACTTTCCACAACTCTCCAACAATGGTGGTAGAATGCCATAGAGAAACCATCAAGACATGGAGCTTTATCTCCTTCTAGCTCTTTGACAACTCGAAGAATTTCCTCCTTTTCAAACCTCCATTCAAGCCATTCCCTCTCCAACCCCTCAGTTTGATCAAACTCCAAGCCTTCCATAAAAGGCCTCCACTCCTCTGTCTTCTTATACAATTTTTTATAAAACTGTACTACTTGGTCCGCCACCTCTAATTATTCCTCATAAATAACCTCATCCACCTCCAACATACTGAGATGATTACATCTTCTCCGAGAATTAGCTACCTTGTGGAAGAATTTAGTATTGTTGTCTCCTTCCTTAATGCAAAGCATCCTCAATTTTTGTCTCTATGAGATTTCCTTCCTTAATGCAAAGCATCCTCAATTTTTGTCTCTATGAGATTTCTTCCAAGGAAAGAAGGTTCTCTATTTGAGATCTCACCACAACCCTCTCACTTATCTCCACTTCAGAATGGCCAAACTCTCCATCCTTAGCATCTAATAATTTCAAGGCCTTCAATAATTCTTTCTTTTGACAATCTACATTTCCAAACTCGCTACAGTTCCACTAAATAATGTCTCCTTTTGGAGCTTTCAACTTCTTGGCAAGCACATAACTAGGAGTACCTAAGAAAGAATATCGATTCCACCAAGCATGAATCCTATCTGTGAATCCTTCCATCTTTAATCACATATTCTCAAACCTAAAAGGACTCTCCTTCATTATCCCCCCTGCCTCCACTAAAATAGGAAAGTGGTCTGAAACAGGGCGAGATAAAACCCGTTGGATCACATCCAGGTAGTGGTCCTAATCATGAGATACCAGAGCTCTATCTATCCTAGACATCGAAGGCTAATTTGAACCACTAGACCAAGTATAACTCCCTCCCTCCCTCCAATGGTAAGTCTATCAAATTAAGCTCCTCAATAAATTCAAAAAAATTCTCCATGGCCGGAGTAAGATGCGATCCACCCAACCGTTCACTTAGGAAGCGAATGATGTTGAAATCCCTATGTAACACCGTGGAACATCCCAATATTGTGGAGTAGTATCCGGATGGGTTGGGAGGTTTTCAACAAAAATATTTAGTTTGAGGTAGGGGTGGGGGATAAAGTAAAGTTTTGAACGAATTAGTGTTGTGGGGATTCACCACTCCAACTGACCTTTCTGGCTGTGTTGGGATTGCTTCCAATAAAGCAACCTTTGTGGCCTCTTGTCTTGAACGGTTGGGGATAGAGAAATGGAGAAGTTGGGATATTCGTTTCATTTGAAGACCAAATGATTGGGAGATGGGTGTTGTGGATGAATTTCTTTGTACTTTGGGTTCTAATTTACCTTTAACTGAGAATGGAGACCGTATGAGATGGAAGTTGACGAAGAATGGGGATTTTGATATTCGCTCATATTCTAATAAACTACGAGGTCCCTTGCCCATTATCTTTCCTTGGAAAGGTATTTGGAAGGTTAAGGCTCCTCGGCGTGTTTCTTTCTTTGTTTGGACTGCCGTTTGGGACAAGATTCTTATAAGTGACAATCTGCGGGTAGAGGGTTTGATTTTGTTGACTGGTGCATTATGTGTCATTGTAATGGGAAGACGGTGGATCATTTACTACTTCATTGTGGAAAGGCTTATCAGTTGTGTTGTGGAGTTTAGTTTTTAGATCATTTGGGATTTCATGGGTCTTACCAAGATCAATTGTAGATACTCTTTTTGGTTGGTGGAATTGGTTGGGAAAACATTTGTCTAGCATTTGGAATCTGGTTCTGATGAGCTTAATGTGGTGTATTTGGAGGGTGCGAAATTGGTGAACGTTTGAGGACATGGAAAGCACTGACGACCAACTACTTGCTTCTTTTAGTGGCTCTCTTTTCAACTGGTCTAGAGTTTGGGGACTCAACTCTAGTGATTCTCTCCCTATGTTTCTTAGTTATCTTCTTTGTAAATAGTATTCTCTTTGTTTTTTCTTTTCTCTTTCTGTAATATTTGATATGCCTTATGCTGTTATGCATGAGGTAGTTTTTTGAATATACATCTTTATTACTTATCAAAAAAAAAAAAAAAAAAAAAAAAAAAAAAAAAAAAAAAAAAAAAAACTAAAGAGTATTATAACATGGAGGGGCTAAGAAGATACAAAAGGCTGAAAATTTTATTTCCCAAGTTCCCAAGCTAGTCACGTGGAGTGGCTCAAAAAACAAAAAAATGAAATACAAAAGTCAAAAGCTCAAAATAATAAAGCACAATGAAAAAACTGGAAGACAAATGGGCGAACAACCAAAAAAGAAAAAAAGAGAAGAAATGAAGGAGGAGGCCCAAGAGGGAGGGACAAAACTTAGAGAAGAACCAACTTGAAAATAGTTAAAAAAAAATGAACTAGCTCATAGGTAGAGATTTCTTTTGGATTCAAATTCAACTAGTTACAATGAGGGTAACCTTGCTTATTTATAGTTACATAGGCAAGTTGCTAAGTAAGTTACAAGAACCCACCATGTGGCTACCATGTGATTGGTCAAAACCTAACAATCTTCTCTAACTAACCAATAGGTTGTTGCACTTATCACTAATAATCTTATCAACTAACAAACTTTCTGTTACAAGTAAAAGGAACTACATATCATACAATATAAGCACTAGCAAACAGCTAGCTTTAAAAATGAACTGCATCATTATCCCACATCCATTAATATTATCTTATTTAACAAGTCTTAGTCCAATATGGTTTTTTTTTTTTTCATAACAACGGAATCTTATTCTTTACCTAACTATCAACACACTCATTAACAATAAGAATTGAATCAAGTATCTGTCTACCACTTCCAAAACTATTTTGAGACTCAAATATCAACTAATCCAAAACCTCTTTCAAGCGATTTGCCAAAACCTTAGCCAAGATCTTATACACACTTCCCACCAAGCTAATAGGTCAGAAATCTCGGATATTGGAGGCACCATTCTTCTTGGGGATTAAAGCTATGAATGTTGCATTAAGAGATTTTTCAAACTTACTAAGTTGATAAAACTCTTCAAACACAACTAAAACATCACTTTCCACAACTCTCCAACAATGGTGGTAGAATGCCATAGAGAAACCATCAAGACATGGAGCTTTATCTCCTTCTAGCTCTTTGACAACTCGAAGAATTTCCTCCTTTTCAAACCTCCATTCAAGCCATTCCCTCTCCAACCCCTCAGTTTGATCAAACTCCAAGCCTTCCATAAAAGGCCTCCACTCCTCTGTCTTCTTATACAATTTTTTATAAAACTGTACTACTTGGTCCGCCACCTCTAATTATTCCTCATAAATAACCTCATCCACCTCCAACATACTGAGATGATTACATCTTCTCCGAGAATTAGCTACCTTGTGGAAGAATTTAGTATTGTTGTCTCCTTCCTTAATGCAAAGCATCCTCAATTTTTGTCTCTATGAGATTTCCTTCCTTAATGCAAAGCATCCTCAATTTTTGTCTCTATGAGATTTCTTCCAAGGAAAGAAGGTTCTCTATTTGAGATCTCACCACAACCCTCTCACTTATCTCCACTTCAGAATGGCCAAACTCTCCATCCTTAGCATCTAATAATTTCAAGGCCTTCAATAATTCTTTCTTTTGACAATCTACATTTCCAAACTCGCTACAGTTCCACTAAATAATGTCTCCTTTTGGAGCTTTCAACTTCTTTTTTTTGATAGGTAATTTGAAAACTTATATTAAAGAGGAAAAAAAAAAAAAGAGAAGTACAAGATGTTCATGATGATGAACAACAACACAACACAACAGCAATAAAACAGCAACACAGCACAACACTACACAACATAATAGCAAGAGAGAAGTCAGGAAACTAAGCTAAGGGAAGGCATAAACTCAGAGAGGGAAGAACACTCAGTAAAACCCCAGCACTGAGACCACTCCATTAGACTGCGTTGGCATAAAATCTTTAACTCCTCCAACGTTTTCTCTTTATCTTCAAAAGATCGACGATTTCGCTCCAGCCACACAATCCACATTAAGCACCCTGGAACCAAGTTCCAAATTTCCGAATTATGCTTCCCAAGCCATTGATGCCAACTAGATAACAAACCCGCCACCGAACTCGGCATAACCCAATGAATACCAAAAGCCTGAAGCCTGAAAGCCCATAGGGAATGTATAATAGGACAATGAAGAAGAAGGTGGTCTACCGACTCTCCATCAGAGCAACACATACAACACCAATTAGCTAGAGGACGACCCTTAAGCATTAGGTTATCCAAAGTGAGGATCCGACCATGTGCAGCAGTCCACAGAAAAAAAGCCACGCGCTTAGGAATCTTTGGTTTCCAAACACCTTTCCAAGGAAATAAAGAATTCGAGGCACCCCGAATCTCATGGTAGTAAGATCGGGTGTCGAACTTCCCATCCCCTTTCAGCCCCCAGCGAAGAGTATCTCTCCTATCACCTCGAGGAATACGAGGATGGATAAGCTGAAAAAGAGAGTAAGAAGCAGCCAACTCCCAATCTTCAAACGCTCTATAAAACCTTAAATTCCACACTCTAACAGAACCCCCTTCTGGAGCCCACAACACCTCAGAGATGCAAGCATCCTTGACCGCTGAACATGCATAAAGCACAGGATAGCGATCTTTTAAAGAATTCTCACCAATCCACCTATCATGCCAAAAGCGGATACGAGTACCATCACCCACTTCATAGGACAGATGCTTAGAAAAGCTCTCCCACCCTTCATTAATACTTCTCCAAAGACCACACCCATGAGCCCTCCTGCAGACTTTAGAGCACCACCCCTCTTGACCCTCACCATATTTTGAGGAGATAACTTTCAACTTCTTGGCAAGCACATAACTAGGAGTACCTAAGAAAGAATATCGATTCCACCAAGCATGAATCCTATCTGTGAATCCTTCCATCTTTAATCACATATTCTCAAACCTAAAAGGACTCTCCTTCATTATCCCCCCTGCCTCCACTAAAATAGGAAAGTGGTCTGAAACAGGGCGAGATAAAACCTGTCGGATCACATCCAGGTAGTGGTCCTAATCATGAGATACCAGAGCTCTATCTATCCTAGACATCGAAGGCTAATTTGAACCACTAGACCAAGTATAACTCCCTCCCTCCCTCCAACGGTAAGTCTATCAAATTAAGCTCCTCAATAAATTCAAAAATTACTTATCAAAAAAAAAATAAATTCAAAAAAATTCTCCATGGCCGGAGTAAGATGCGATCCACCCAACCGTTCACTTAGGAAGCGAATGATGTTGAAATCCCTATGTAACACCGTGGAACATCCCAATATTGTGGAGTAGTATCCGGATGGGTTGGGAGGTTTTCAACAAAAATATTTAGTTTGAGGTAGGGGTGGGGGATAAAGTAAAGTTTTGAACGAATCAGTGGTGTGGGGATTCACCACTCCAACTGACCTTTCTGGCTGTGTTGGGATTGCTTCCAATAAAGCAACCTTTGTGGCCTCTTGTCTTGAACGGTTGGGGATAGAGAAATGGAGAAGTTGGGATATTCGTTTCATTCGAAGACCAAATGATTGGGAGATGGGTGTTGTGGATGAATTTCTTTGTACTTTGGGTTCTAATTTACCTTTAACTGAGAATGGAGACCGTATGAGATGGAAGTTGACGAAGAATGGGGATTTTGATATTCGCTCATATTCTAATAAACTACGAGGTCCCTTGCCCATTATCTTTCCTTGGAAAGGTATTTGGAAGGTTAAGGCTCCTCGGCGTGTTTCTTTCTTTGTTTGGACTGCCGTTTGGGACAAGATTCTTATAAGTGACAATCTGCGGGTAGAGGGTTTGATTTTGTTGACTGGTGTATTATGTGTCATTGTAATGGGAAGACGGTGGATCATTTACTACTTCATTGTGGAAAGGCTTATCAGTTGTGTTGTGGAGTTTAGTTTTTAGATCATTTGGGATTTCATGGGTCTTACCAAGATCAATTGTAGATACTCTTTTTGGTTGGTGGAATTGGTTGGGAAAACATTTGTCTAGCATTTGGAATCTGGTTCTGATGAGCTTAATGTGGTGTATTTGGAGGGTGCGAAATTGGTGAACGTTTGAGGACATGGAAAGCACTGACGACCAACTACTTGCTTTTTTTAGTGGCTCTCTTTTCAACTGGTCTAGAGTTTGGGGACTCAACTCTAGTGATTCTCTCCCTATGTTTCTTAGTTATCTTCTTTGTAAATAGTATTCTCTTTGTTTTTTCTTTTCTCTTTCTGTAATATTTGATATGCCTTATGCTGTTATGCATGAGGTAGTTTTTTGAATATACATCTTTATTACTTATCAAAAAAAAAAAAAAAAAAAAAAAGAAAGAAAGAAAGACTAAAGAGTATTATAACATGGAGGGGCTAAGAAGATACAAAAGGCTGAAAATTTTATTTCCCAAGTTCCCAAGCTAGTCACGTGGAGTGGCTCAAAAAACAAAAAAATGAAATACAAAAGTCAAAAGCTCAAAATAATAAAGCACAATGAAAAAACTGGAAGACAAATGGGCGAACAACCAAAAAAGAAAAAAAGAGAAGAAATGAAGGAGGAGGCCCAAGAGGGAGGGACAAAACATAGAGAAGAACCAACTTGAAAATAGTTAAAAAAAAATGAACTAGCTCATAGGTAGAGATTTCTTTTGGATTCAAATTCAACTAGTTACAATGAGGGTAACCTTGCTTATTTATAGTTACATAGGCAAGTTGCTAAGTAAGTTACAAGAACCCACCATGTGGCTACCATGTGATTGGTCAAAACCTAACAATCTTCTCTAACTAACCAATAGGTTGTTGCACTTATCACTAATAATCTTATCAACTAACAAACTTTCTGTTACAAGTAAAAGGAACTACATATCATACAATATAAGCACTAGCAAACAGCTAGCTTTAAAAATGAACTGCATCATTATCCCACATCCATTAATATTATCTTATTTAACAAGTCTTAGTCCAATATGGTTTTTTTTTTTTTCATAACAAAGTGGCTTAATTTATGCTAGCCATCAACTTACCATGGCCCCTCTCTTTTATTAAGCTAGGGATTGGCTGCGAAGTAAATATATGATACTAAGCACAAATATAGGCGGAGTTAAAAATATCTTATTCAAACAAACCTCCTTCAATTAAACGGTTTTTTTTTTCTTGGTTTGTCATTAAGTTAAGAAGTTGTAACTCTAGGACATGGTAAGTTACCCAGTAAGAAATTTCTTTTTAGCAAATAATGTAGTGAGGATACTCTGTTCTTTTTTCAAGTGATAGGAAAGTTTTTGACATGTTCAAATTTTTTTTTTTTTTTTTTTTTGTGTGTCTGTTTATTCACCTCATTACTTTTATGTGCATGAAAGGAATGGATTGATTATTAATTATAGACATTCTGTCAAATGCAGTGAACAAGGAAACATTGGTCAAGCTAGTTATTGCCTTTCTAAAGCAATATTGGCAGATCCTAAAGATGTTACTCTAAAACTTCATCGTGCATCACTCCATGTTGAGCTTGGAGATTATCAGAAAGCTGCAGAGTCATTTGATCAAATATATCAACTTAGTCCTGAGAACATTGAAGCATTAAAAACAGGGGCAAAGGTACTTTTTCCTTGTGTTTAAAAGGCCTCTTGAATTTGATTTGAATATGCACTTGTATGCCATAAATTGCAGTGGTCTTACTTTTTATTTTTATTTTTGCTTTTTGATAGATATTAATGGCTCTTTTTTTCTTCAAATACTATTTTTGGATATTCCCAATGCTATTTTTCATATCTATTTACACTTCTTCTTTTTTTTTTTTTTTTTTTTTGTAATTTGCTTTTTACCCCTAAGTGTTTATGTATTGGATGAGGTGGCTGGCTTGGATTTCATGGATGTTTTTACAACGGATTTGGAGGCCGTGGGGGATTGTAGGCAACTTGGTAGTGAGTGGTTGGTTAGCGAGGAGTATGTGATTCCAGAAGAGGATGGGGCATCCTAGTGGGTGGATATGAAGATGCTAGGGTTCAGCTCATAGGTCTATCTTGATGGGTTCAAATCTGAATGTGTTAACCTATTGCAAAAATTAGAAGCAGCAAAGAAGAATAAAATGGAGGTTGCGCTCTACTAAGCATTAAAGGGGTTAGAGAATTATGGAATTTGATTTCCTCTTTAATTTATGATGGGAGACTATCCCAATTGTTAAGAATCAAGGAGGCAATAAGCGTTTGGGTGGTCAGTGGTCTATTTTTTTTTAATAATAGTTAAGAATGATTACGTGGAATGCAAGGGGTTTGAATAATCCACAAAAACAATTAATGATGAAAAATTTGTTAAGGTATTTGAAGTGGATAGTGTGGATATCCAGCTGGCAAGAAATTTATGGGGTATTCCTTTTGTTGATTGGGTGGCTCTTGATGCTACTAATACAATAGGATGGGTGTTACTAATGTGGGATGAATAGGTATTGGAGAAGAGTGATTATTTAGGGTTTAGGAATGTAGGATTGGGCTTGATTTGGGCTTTATGGCCTAATTGATGACAGCATGACATTCACATTGGGATGATTTAATTGGAGTGAGGCAAAGGTGGGATGTACCCTGGTGCTTGTTGGGGAATTTTAATGTTGTTTGATTCCCTAGTGAGAGATTGGGTTGTAGCAGATTTACTCCCTAATGATGGGGTTCGCTGACTTTATTGAGAAGTTGGGTTTGTTGACTTGTCATTTGAAGGGGGCTTGTTTACGTGGTAGTGGTACAGATTTGCCAGTCATGTCTAGGATTGATAGGGTCCTAATATTGTCAGACTGGGAGGAACATTTCTCATATGTTACAATACAGATTTTTCCACGTCCACCATCTGATCATAGACCAATTTTGGTGGAGGTTGGGGGCATTTCAGGAGAGGAGCCATTTTTTATTTAAGAATATGTGGCTGAAGATGAAAGGGTTTGTGGATAAAGTATAGTCATGGTGGAGTACGTATTACTTAAGTGAAACTCCCTAGTTTTTGTTTTCCAAGAAGCTGAAAGTATTAAAGCTGGACATCTGAATTGGAACAAGAGGGAATTTGAGAATTTAGGTGTCAGTAAAAAGAACTTGATGGGTGAGCTATCGAGGTTAGATGAAACAAAAGGCGTCTAGGGGGTTACTAATTGAAAAAGGAGTACAATGGAGGAAGTGAAGTCCAAGTTGGAGGGACTCATTTCTATGGAATAGATTTCTTAGCGACAAAAACCAATGGTCCTTTGGCTTAAGGAAAGGGATAATAAACAAGATTCGTCATCAGACAACGAACTCTCATAGAAGGTATTATCATTTAGGGGTCATAGAGGTAAATGGTTTTGTTTTTGAGAAGGACTTGAAGGTGAGGGATTTGGTGATGAATTTTGACAAGACCTTGTATCAAGAAACAGAAGAACGGAGACCTATGGTTGATGGACTGGATTTTCAAATGATTGAGGTGGCCAAGAGTAGTTTGCTCAAAACAAGGTTCAAGGAGGAAATTTTGCAAGTAGTAAGGGTCTATAAGAGGGATAAAACGCCAGGTCCAGATGGGTTTCTATGAGCATGGAAAATTAGAGAAATCTCTCAAAACATCCGTTATTGCATTAATCCCAAGAAAAATAATGCTTCCAATATTGGAGATTTTCAGCCTATTAGTTTAGTTGGGAGTTTATGTAAGTTCCTTGTTAAGTCGTTGGCAAATTGGTTGAAACGAGAGTTGGACAAGCTTCATTTTGAGTCTTAAAATGCATTTGTGGGAGGTAATGAAATTATGGACTCCATGATTATTGTTAATGAATGTGTGGATTGTAGGATTAAAGGTCATATTTCAAGAATCATTGGCAAGTTGAATTTTGGAAAAGTCTATGACCATTCTAATTAGGAGACACCCTTGTATTTGTTGGTTAGGATGGGATTTGGGAGTAGATGGAAAGGGTGTATCCGTACTTGCATTTCCATAGTCCAATCTTTGGTATTGGTGAATGTTTTTCCCTCCTCCTTTTTTTTTTTTTTTTTTTTTTTTTTTTTTTGTAGTTCGAGGGGATTGTGACAAGGAGATTCTTTATCCCCTTTACTTTTCTTACTAGTTATGGAGGTGCTAAGTAGGATGCTAAGGAGAATGGAGGATGTTGGCCATAATTAGGGTAGGTAATAGGGATGATGATGGATTATGTCTCTCACTTGTTATTTGTAGATGATACAATATTGTTATGTGATGCTAATACCGAAAATATTATTTACATCCGATTGTTGATGATTTGTTTTAAGGCGGTGATTGGTCTAAAGTTTAGTAAGAGTGGCCAAGTGAGATGGTTCCGGTAGGAGTGGTTGACAACATGACTGCTCTTGTTTATATATTGAGTTGCAAGGTATGATACCTTCCAATGACTTATCTTAGGATGCCACTAGGGGCTTCTTTTAAGTCTTAATCAATTTGGAACCCCATTTTGGAGAATTATGAGTTTCGGTAAGCAAGTTGGAAGAGGTTTCATTCATCAAAAGGGAGTTTGTTGACTTTACTAAAGCGAACATTTTCGAGTTTACCCATGTGTTACTTATCCTTATTTACCATCCCCATGAGTTTGGCAAACAAGTTATAGAGGAATTTCCAGTGGGGTGGTTTAGGGGATGAATTTAAGCATCACTTGGTGGGTTGGGATAAGGTTTGCACTCCTATTGCTAATGGGGGGTTAGGACTTAGGAAGCTTACAACTCTTAATCAAGCGTTGGTATAGAAGTGGCTGTGGTGATTTGGAGTAGAGGAAACATGATTATGGAGGCGTATAATAATTGTGAAGTTTGGAGAGAAGTGGGGTGGTTGGACCATGAAACCTATTTGTGGCACTCATGGGTGTGGTGTGTGGAGGAGCATTAGGATGGGATGGGATACATTCTTGCATTATATTCAGTTTGATGTAGGTTTAGGTGACCAGATTCGTTTTTGGCATGACTAGTTGTGTGGTGAACAATCCTTAGACGTAGTTTACAATGTATTAAATGATAATTCCCCTAATCAAGTGGCTTCAGTGGAGTCTTTGTTGGGAAGGCTAACAACTGGAGTGATGAAGAGTTGGGATGTTAGATATGTTTGGTCTTTTAATGATTTTTTTGATAGGTAATAAAAACTTTATAGAAAAAAGTACATCTTGTTCACAATAGTGAACAAAATGTGTAAGAAACCATTACAAACAAATCAAGAAGAGGAAATAACATACTGTAGGAAATCAAAATTGGAAAAACATTGGGTAAAAGCCCAAGTCCTAGACCACTCATACAAATTCCTAATTAGCTTTTGATATTCATTCATTTTATAATGCTTTAAAGGGCTCCACTGCTGCCTTAGAAAGGCTTTTGGGGTTTGAGAGAACCATGGAGGGTCTCTTTTTTTGTGTGGTTGGCAGCATGAGGGAAGATTCATAGTTGTGATAACCTCATTAAGAGATGCAATACTTTAGTACGATGCTATTACATGAGCCAATGTAGTGGAGAGATGGTGGAGATTCTTGGTAAGGCTAACAACTGGAGTGATGAAGAGTTGGGATGTTAGATATGTTTGGTCTTTTAATGATTTTTTTGATAGGTAATAAAAGCTTTATTGAAAAAAGTACATCTTGTTCACAATAGTGAACAAAATGTGTAAGAAACCATTACAAACAAATCAAGAAGAGGAAATAACATACGGTAGGAAATCAAAAACGGAAAAACATTGGGCAAAACCCCAAATCCTAGACCACTCATACAAATTCCTAACTAGCTTTTGATATTCATTCATTTTATAATGCTTTAAAGGGCTCCACTTCTGCCTTAGAAAGGCTTTTGGGGTTTGAGAGAACCATGGAGGGTCTCTTTTTTGTGTGGATGGCAGCATGAGGGAAGATTCTTAGTTGTGATAACCTCATTAAGAGAGGCTGTACTTTAGTACGATGCTATTACATGAGCCGATGTAGTGGGGAGATGGTGGAGATTCTTGGTTTAGACAACCTCATTACGAGAGGCTATACTTTAGTACAATGGTGTTACATGTGCCAATGTAATGGGGAGATGGTGGACCACCTTTTGATTCATTGTACAATTGCTCATTAAGTGAGGCTATACTTTAATACGATGGTGTTACATTTGCCAATGTAGTGGGGAGATGGTGGACCACCTTTTGATTCATTGTTCAATTGCTCATAATCCATGGGCTCTTTTTTAAGGTGCTTTGGGATCCATTGGGTCCTATTGGGAAGGAGATGAATGTCATGTTTGGTTGGAGGAATTGGGTGGGTAAGCATTCATTGGCTTTTTGGAATATGGTTTCATTGTGTTTGATGTGGACTATTTGGAGGGAACATAACCAGCATACATTTGAGGATGTGGAGTGTATGAGGAGTTAGTTGTTAGCAACCTTTTTCTAGTTCTTTATTTGATTGGTCTTGTGCGTGAGGCTTTACATATTGTGATTTAATTGTGATGGTTTTAGACTCATCGTCTTTTTGTACATAGGCTTTTTTCATGTCCTGTGGGAGTGGTTCCAAATTTTTGAGTTGCTAGTAGATGCTTTCGGTTGCAAGCAAGGCTCACTTCCTATGAAATATTTAGGCCTTCCATTGGGTGCAAAATTTGGAATCCCATCATTGAGAAGGTGGAAAAGAGGTTAGCGGGATGGAAAAGGTTGTATCTCTTCAAAGCGGGTAGACTTGCTCTCATAAAAAGTACTTTATCCATGTTTTTGAGCATGTGTTTTTCAAAATTATTCAAATTAGTAGTGGAGGCTTATGTGGCTGAACTCATGCAATTCCCTAATGGGGTTCTTTATTGGGACTTGGAGTTCTTGTGAGCAATTCAAGATTGGGAATAGGAAGCTTTGTCTATTTTCTTGGATGCTATATATGGAGTCTCGTTGAGGGGTATTGGTGAAGATAAGATGTGTTGGACACTTGCTAAGAGTAGGGGCTTTGAAGTGAGCATTTATTATTAGGCTTTGTTGGGTGTATGTATTCAGTCCTTCCCTTTGATAAGTATTTAGAAGCAAAAGGCTTCTTCCAGAGTTGCATTTTTTGTTTGGACTGCAACTTTGGGAACTACTTTGACTATTGATAATTTACAGTAGAGGAAGGTGTTGATTTTGGATTGGTGTTATTTGTGCAAAAGAAATGGAGAGTCGGTAGATCATCTTGTATTACATTGTTCTATTGTTTTTGAGTTGTGGTCTATGGTGTTCACTTTGATTGGTACATACTGGGCAATGCCAAAGACTGGTTGAGCTCCTAGCATGTTGGCAAGGAAAATTTGGTCAACATCGTAATGGTGTTATCTAGATGGTTGTCTCTCATTGTTTGATAAGGTGCATTTGGCAAGAGAGAAAAAATTGGTGTTTTGAAGATTCTAAAAGGACTATAGCTGACTTAAAACTTTTCTTCTTTAAAACACTATCAGATTGGATGTCTATCATAAGAAGTCATTCTGTTTTTACTTATCAATATATATATATATATATATATATATATATATATAAAACAATTTAGGCATTGGCTCAGTGTGACAATATATTACATTTTTCCTCAGTTTATAGATTGGGTGAGGAGGCCTTCTCTGGGAGGCTTGGTGACACAAAAGGTTGCTATCTTTCTATGTTGGTAGTGTTTGATATTATTATTACGATTTTCAAGGTGACAAGGGCAGCTTCATTGAGTAGGGCATTTGAAGATGAAGAGAAGTCAATTGGAAGTATGAAATTGATTTTTCTCAAACTTAATAGAATTTCAAACCCAAGGAAAAAATTCATGGCTAATATAGTAATATGTTGCATAATCAAGATAGGAAAAGTGCATCTTCTGTGTTTTCTTTACAAACATAATCAATGAAACAGTTGTTTACATGTTCCCTTCTAAATTTAGCATCAGTGAGATTTTGGATTTCATGTTTTCACAATTGAACTGATTAAATTTGTAAGCATATATTGCCCTTGGTTCTAGAGTTTCACAAAGTTGAATATGTTTTTCTGCTTTTCCTTGCAGTAGTGAGTTTTTTCGAGCATTTTTTTGAAGGTGACTGATTGGTAGTTTGGCTCATATCTCATGCCTTTTTTAGGGCATTAATTAGTCTGACATAAGTTTTCTGTTCTGTTGATATTAGTTTTTGTCTTGCTTTTCATTCAGTTGTACCAGAAAGGTGGTCAGCTTGGACATTCTATCCGCATTCTTGAGGATTATGTTAAAGGTCATCCAAGTGAAGCTGATACAAGTGTGATTGATCTGCTAGCTTCCATATTCATGGAAAGTAATTCTTATGACAAAGCTCTCCTACTTATTGAGCATGCAAAGCTGGTCTACTATTCAGGAAAAGAGCTGCCCTTGAATTTGACAATAAAAGAAGGAATATGTCATGTTAACCTTAAAAATATGGAGAAGGCTGAGGTTGGTTGCATGTGTATTTTTCTTTCTTTTTTTACTTTTTTTGGTCTTAGTTCATAGGTGATCACTTATACTCTTACACGGCATACTCTCAGGACATCTTAAAAGGGATTAAAAGATAATAATGTTTTTCACTGAAGATCTTTTGCATTTATAGGTTCTCTTCAGTATTTTGCAGCGGGAAAGTGTAAATGATCATGCTCATTTGATTGTCGAAGCTGCAGACTCATTAATGAGTCTTGAGCATTATGACTCTGCATTGAAGTACTATCTGATGTTGGAAGGAAGTGCTAAAGGTGACAACGTAAGTAAAACAATGCTTGATATAAGACACATGCATTTTTATTGCTGCATCTTAGGTTGTCTGCTGCTGATAATGTCCACAAATAAAAGTAGATGGAGTCGTTCATTTGACTGAGCTATATTACTGAAATATATTGGGTCATCATCTTTGAATTGCTAGTATGAAGAATTGCTAATATGAAGTGTGCGTTTGGAAGAGCTTTTTACTGATTTGCTGAAAGTTTTACCTAGCAAAAGCGAGTTTTAAAAAGCTGTACATAAGCAAATAAACCTAAAAACAAAAACAAAAAAAACCGCACAGGAGAAGTCCATGGAAGTTCTCTTTTATTTTTATTTGCTGCTACACAAACAGGCATTTAGCTTTTTTGAGTGGTTAGTCACGTGATTCTTGACATTTTGCATGAGGGGCTTGATCAGAGTTATTCATCATCTTTGCCTTTTTCCTTGTAGAGCAGATTACTCTTTTTTAGATAGGTAATAAATACTTGCATTAAAAATAAAAATAAAAAAAGGAACAAAGTTCTATAAGATTCTCACCATGGACAATCCAATTATACGGGGATTCTAATGGTTGACTAGCGTTATATGTGTAAAAGGAATGATGAGAATCCTGATGATTAGCTACTTCATTGTTCATATTTGGAGTCAATGCCATATGATCCCTCAAGATTGAAGAAGGAAACCATACTCCTTCCAGCATAGAGCTTGGAAGTCAGTACCATCATGTCTGATGTGTAACTTGTAGAGTTAAAGAAATCAAAGAACATTTGAGGGAAGGAGCTGTCATTTGGGAGGAATAAATCAATATTTTTCAGTACTTTATTTCATTGGCTTTTATCAAGTCCATTTGCACCATGGGAGAAAATCTATTAACATGAAAAGTTCCACGTGCTATCATTTGGAGCCACAGTGATTTCTCTTCCTACACTCTCGCTATCTACTCATGTGAAGGTTATTATGGATCTGAACGGTCTGATTAGTCTCCAAGGCCTAAAGTGTATTGGACACCATTTGTAGTTAGCATGTTGTTGGCTGTGGAAAAGCATTAGAATGGGCTGGTGATGACTTCTCTTTAGATAATTTTCTTAGGGGACAGGATGTGGTTACTTTATTTGGTATATTGTCCAGTGAGGTACCTTTGATGGTTGTATGAATCTTGCTGAGGAATAGTAGGTGGTGAGCTACTTCTGCCAGTCCCGTAGTTTAAGTTTTTTCATGCTTAATGGGATTAGGTAGCTGAGCTGGCTCTTGCTTGTTTTGTCTTTAAGGGTTAAAGGCATAAGATACAATGTTTTGGCTGGTGTCTCACATATAAACAAAAGGCTAAAGTGACATTTCATCACCTTTTTCTTTTGGCTATTTTTGGTGGAGGGAGGGAGGTTTAGTGAGTGGCTGTAACATGAGGCTTTGACAAACATTGGAGGGGAAAACTTTTGAGGCAAGGGCTTTCTCATGCCATGTGCCCCATTGAAATAGTGCATTTTTTGTATCCAACTACTCTTGACATATTGTGTTAATTGGTTACTTTCTCAAGGGGAAGAGGTTTTAATACAAAGTGGATTTACGTGAAAAGGTTCTAGGCTCTTTGTCTGGTGTCTATTTTCTGTCTCTTTTTTTGTCATAATTAGGGAATTCTGCTATCCGTATGGGAGTTTGCTGACAAGCTTTGCTTGATGTGCCTTGAAAGCATTGCATTGCAATTGCATAAACTGATAAAAGAGCTTATACTCTAAATTCACGAGTTCTGTTTTGATATTGACTTAAAAGAGCTTATACACCCTTTCAATGTCTTTCAGTCTTTTGTGTGTGAATTTATATATATATATATATATATATATATATATATATATATATATATTTATATAGTAATATAGATTTATTGATATCAAAAAAGAGACACCCAAGTACACAGGGAGTATACAAGGGTGTATAGATCAAATACAAATTACATAAATCAAGTAAATCCAAAATTCAAGAAAAGGACCGGTTCTTCCACACTAATAGCCATTCCAATAAGGTTCTAAAAAATAATAACTTGAGATCAGGCAGAGAACACTCACTATCTTCAAAGCACCTACTATTCTTTCCTTCAAAATACACCACATCAAACAATGAGGAACAACGATCCATATATATCCATTATGATGATGACTAGGCCGACCTTGCCAGCAAGCAAGAAGCTCAACAACAGACTTTGGCATAAACCAACATTCTCTAAATAAACCTAGAACTCATAGCCCATAAATCCATAGCAAATGGACAATTAAGGAAGAGATGGTCAACAATTTCACTATTACACTTGCACATAAAACACCAATCCAAAACGCGTACCTTTCTTTTCCTTAAACTGTCAATTCTCAGACTTTTCCCCAAGCCGAAAGTCCATAAAAAGAAAGCCACTCTAGAATGAACCTTTTATTTCCAAATGCTCTTCCAAGGGTAGAATTGATCACTATGGCCAGCTAGAAGATGGTAATACGCACAAATCATAAACCCTCTAGTCCTATCAAGTAACCGGCTCCTCTTATCCTCCACAATCCTCCTTATAGGAATGTCATAAATGGTATCCATGAAGCTCGACAAAACTTCCAATTCCCAGTCATGCACAGCCCAAAAAAATATAAATCTCAATGAAGGACTCCATTGGTGAACTTCATAAGATCAACCACACTTGCCTCCTTGTTTCGGCAAATCATAAATAATTCGGGATAGCAGTTGCTTACCCTCTGGGTCTATTTTGAATTAGTTCATATACAATACAGAAGATTTATGGCTCGTAAACTTTTGGTTACAAGATTAATGAGAAGGCTTTAACTATTCTTACACTGGTATTGGTTGTCTTGGTAGTTTCTTTAGTCAGTTTCCTTGTATGTTTATATTATTAATCTATTTTGCGCATTGACTTGTTATTAGCTGCTGATATATTTATGTTGTATTTCTTTTCGAGTAGGGTTTTTTATATCTGAAAATTGCTCGGTGTTACTTATTCTTGAAAGAAAGAGTGCAAGCAATTTTCTTCTTGTACAAAGGTAAGGTGATGAACTTATGTAAAACTTTCCAATTGAACTTATGAAGGAAATGGATTTGTTACCAAAGTGATGATTATGATAACTTGATGGGTATTTGACCTGAGAACGAGCTGCAGGATTGGATTATATGAGCATGTGTATGGGTGTTTCAATCAAATTTTGAATAAAAAAAAGTATAAAGAGAAAAGTAAGGTAGGATGAGCATTGTTCCAAGTCTTTAAGCACAATAAAAGAAGTTAGATGACATGACATAGGACAAATTAGAGAACTTGTCTATGTGTGGTTGTGGTTGGGTAAGGTTTAGTAGGATTTTTTGGGTTTAGAACCTTATTAGAAAAAGGATTAGGGTTCAAGAGAGAAAGGGCCTGTTTTGTAGCTCAAAAAAAGAAAGTGTTTGGTAGCGATGTTTTATAATGGGTGTTTGAGTTACAATTCTCAAATTAGGGTGTTTAAAACATGTATTTTAAAAACCCATCCAAACCAGTTTTTACTTTTCAAGTAACGTTGTTGAATGGTCGTTTTGTAAATAAGTTGAAAATCGTGGGACCCATTGACAAGGCCAAACTCTTTTTTTTTCTCCCATGGGCCCACCTTTTTGCATTTTCTCTTCTTTTTTTCTTTCCTTTTCTCTGTCCTTAAGTAAAATAGTATTCTTTTACTGTACAATCATCACTTTTTTAAAATAACACATTCTAAACACGCAATTATGTTTTTTCATATTTTAAAATTTGTTATTTGAAATATGGTATCAAACACTTTTTTTTTTTGCATTATGTATAAACATGTTTTTCCACAACACTTTTTAAACCACACTTTTTACATCATTTTGAACACCTATACTTCAACACTGCTACCAAACAGGCCCAAAATACTTGGGTTATGGTTGAAAAGAGAGAAAATAATCATAAATAGACTCTTTTTTTATATATATATATATATATATAATGTGTGAACAGTACCCATAAACTAATAAGACTTAGTTATTAATAAAAGAAAGCCCAAGGCTCATAACTATACCTCATACCCAACAATCATAGAGTTATTAAAATACCCTTGACTCTAGAATGACCTAATAAACATAAAATATAAAAACCTAATCTACTACCATGGACTTTTATTCTTATTCTTAGGCTTTGCTTTAACCTTAGACTTCCAAAGAGGATTTTTTTTTTTTATATTTAAAATAGATAATCAAAGAAATATTATTAATGAAAATAGTAAAGAAAATAAAACAAGTTGTTCATGATGATGAACATCAGGATAAGGAAAAATCAAACAACAAAAAAAGAAGGAAATTAGGAAGCTAATCTAAAAGAAAATATAAACTCAAAGAGAGAGGATCAATCAGTAAAACCCCAACAACAAGACCAATCAAAAAGACTGTGCTTGCATAGAACTTTCAACTCTTCCAATGTCTTCTCAGTTTCCTCAAAGGAACGACGATTTCGTTCCAACCAAACAATCCACATCAAACAACTTAGAATCAAATTCCAAATATCCAAAGTATGATTCCCAAGCCATTGATGCTAGAAAAATAACAATACCGCCATCGAACCTGGCATGGCCCAATATCCAAAGAGGATATAGTTTCTCTAATCATGCTATGGATACGCCATCATGAGATAGAATATATGAGAGGGACAAAGATGGTGACTTATACGCGGTGTAAAAAAGGGAAGAAAAAACAAAGAAGACTTGTGTGTAATAATTATAAGTAGTAAATTCTGTTCAATTGACTAAAAGTGAGGAAAGGAACAAGAGCAAAGAGAAATTGAAAGTATTGAATTGGAGAGAGAGTCATTTTAATTTGCTTCATACATTATGCCTATTATTTTAATACCAGACATTTCTGTTCATTGAACTAAAGTCTGGTGTTCATTTCCACTTCATGTAGTGGAAGCCTAGGAGGTGGTAATGGAAACCAAAAAAAGAGTTTCTTGGAGAAAAGTTGTGTTAATTTTGTTTCTATATCATGTCTGAAAACTAATTTCTAATAAATTTTATTTGAACTATAATCTCTTCACTGGGATTGAGTCAAGTAAACTGTGTTCTTTGAACTTTTTTTTTATGTAAATAGTAATAGTTTTATTGAAGATGAATATTACTTTATTTTCATGATGTTGAACTTTACAAAAAGTAACTTAAAAAATTACAACTGTGTTCTTTGAACTTGAATTGTTGGCTAGCATACTTTATATTGTGTAGTAGAATTCTAACAAGCTGTAGGAACATTTCCCTTTCATTACAAAAGTTGTGATTGACCATAGGTACCAAAAAAAGACACTTAACAACCTAAGCTGCAGGAAGATGACTGTTGATGCTGTAATACTATGCAAAATTAATTGCTACAGTACACTGATCATTAGTGTGGCTATACCGGGAAAATGCCTACATAAGGTCTGCTGTTTGCTTCGTTAGAAAGCTTGGATTAATGTGATAAAGTTGCAAGAGCAGTGAGAAAATGTTTTTCTTTCTTGATGGTGGAGTTTATGTGTTGATTAGCAGAATCTGACATGATCTTACTGATAATATAGAATTGTTCTATCTTCTGCGAGATGTTATGTGTCATTGTATTATTTAGAAATATTTCTATATAAAAAATTATTATCTGTTTTCAACTAACTAATTTTCCAATCCAACTCAGCTCTACAAATGCTTGAGGACAATATTGATGCCCGATTAACTCTGGCTTCCCTCCTTCTAGAAGAAGCTAAAGAAGAAGACGCAATTTCATTACTTGCTCCGCCAAAAAATTTTGGTATTTAATTTTGAAATGTTCTATTATAATATTTGTTACGATAACACCTTCTTCTTTCCTTATAATGTCTTTTGGCTTATATGTGCAGACTCTATTGAACTACCTCCTGAAAAATCTAAACCCTGGTGGCTAAATGAAAAGGTAAAACTGAAGCTTTGTACCATATATAGAGCTAAAGCGATGGTTGAGGACTTTGTGGATGCTATCTTCCCCATGGTCCGTGAGTCATTATATGTTGAAACTCTTCATCCTAAGGTAATTATGAGAAACCATTCAAAGTACACACACATGCTCTCTCTCTCTCTCTCTCTCTCACACACACACACAGACACACACACACACACACACACACACACACACACACACACATACAGACCCACCAAGACGTATATTATTGGTGTAAAACCTTGACATGCATGCTTGAATTTGCATATAGATTCTGGAAGGGAAACAGAAACAAAAACTTAAACAAGTTAGGGTTCACAATATACAGATATGAGACTTTGTCCTCAAGGGGAGAAAGGGAAATTTTGAACTAGCAACCTCAGCTTCATGAGGCGGGGTCCCTAACCTTGGGGTTTATCACAATATTCAGATATAAGACTTTTTAGATAAAAAGGGCTTTCAGACCATGCTGGATAATATCGGAAGTACTTGCCAGCATCATAAATCCTACTCTGAATATAAATAGTATGAGGAAAGGCTTGAGTGAGGAGTGAGAGGAAGGGATCCAACTCTAGGCGATTTTAACTTCTTTGAATCACATTTTTATGGACTTAAAATCACACAACGGTAGGAGACCCAATTCATTGCAGATTGAGTTGGGCAGAGGCTTCATGTATTCACTTATTGAGAATCATCTAGTGTTCATATGCACTTTTGTATTTTTTTTCATGTATTCTTTTGTTTTCAATGAAATTTTATTTTTTGTGTGTGTGTATTGTGCATCTTAAAAATGATTTATCCCAGTCATTTAGAAATGAAAAGCATCTTGTGTTGTTAGCATGTTTTTACAAGCAATCTTTCCAGGTAAAACATGCAATATATTATCATTTATGTGATTTTTGGGCTTAATATATGAGGTGTTTGCTGGATTCCTGAAATTTGACATGGGGAGAATTATCCAAACTCGTTAATTGTAATTGCCTATTATTTGGAAAAGCTCATTATTGATTTTTACTGTCAGATGCTCATAATTGGCTTTATTGTTATTGTCAGTTGCTCATAATTGGTGATTTTTTAGGTTAAAGTAAAAAAGAGGCTCTCAAGAAGAGTTCTGTTTGAAAGGGTTAAAGTACTGAACGATCGTGAAACTGAGAATGTATTTTGTGGATTTAGACCAGTAGCTCCTTCATCAGATCTGTGAGTTATGAATTTCATCTTGTTCAGTCTTGTCTACATACGTGTGTGCGGGCATTTGTAGTACTAGGACTATGGCATTTGGTTGTTTCTGATTTGTTATTTATCAATATTATATAATATACTGTATACATATTTGGCATAATAGGCACCCATCCTTGAATCTCTCCCCTCCAATTTGATCAATCCAAAACCATCCAAGGGGAAATCACACCACTTAGTCTTACGTGGGATAACTTTTGGACATACTCAATGTGCTGATGAATTCTTCTCCTTTGAATAAAATTCTTCGAACTTTTATCCCAAAAAAAAAAAAAAAAATCCAGTACACACACAAATGGCTTGTAGTCAGTTTAGGAATAAATAGTCTGATATTGCAGATTTTACGAATTCTCTAGCTGCTTTTGCTATGGTATATCTTGTGATATCAGGTGCATTGTTTGAAATTTGCTAAGTTGACCGCTAAGCATACATCATAACTTAACCCTTTGACTATTTGATCATCTTACAAATTATTTATCATCGATGAATCTCAGGTACCATTTGTTGTGCTTGAATAGCCTTTAATGTAGGAGTGCCATTATACCAGCTTTAAGCCTTGAGTGTCAGGCTAAGCGCGGTCCAGCCTCAGATTGATAGCCTTTTAAAAAGTTTACTGAACAAATTACGCTTCAGACTCCTAGGACTATTTTGTATAAGTAATATTTAATAGAAGTATAGAACATGGTAGTAAGTACCTGATATAGAATAAAAAACACTCGTTCTAGATCTTAAGAGTTTAGGAGTTCAATGAACACCAACAAATTGAGAAGGAAAGAATTGGTAGATACCACTCAATCTTAAAATTACTTCCCAAATACTGTCATACAAATGCTGAGCCTTCACATATCACCAGTTGGAGTTATATGGGAAGTGCAAAGAAATATTTAGTTTAATTTTAGTTTTGTAAGTCAACTGTATTTTTTATTGGTCAATTACAATTTTATTAGGTATTAGTATTTAGGATTATTAGGATTTCCCCATTCAATTAGAATTAGGGTTTTCTAAGTCAATTATTATTAGGGTTTACTTTTAGTACTCTATATTAGCATAATTTTGTTTTCCTATGGAGAAGTATATTACATAGTTTGATTATGTTAAGGTTTTTTATTATTATTATTATTATTTTTAAGTTGGCTTTATTGTGTGTCAATTTGATTATAATCCATGCATCTATTTTTTTTTTTGTTTTTTTTTTTGTGGAATTTAATGTATATGGGTTTAGTCTAGAGTTGGTAAAGATTTGCACATTCAGTGGAGCTCGGGACTGACTCACGAGTAGGTCAGGACTGCAACACCCGGAAGTTGACATGTGAGGAGCACGTGAGGATTTTCAAAAGTCAGTTACAATTGTGGTAACTCGTAAGTAACTCGCGAGTCAGTTACAATTGTGGTAACTCGTAAGTAACTCGCGAGTAGGCCAACCCACGAGCAGTTTTGTTAAAAGCGTGATTAAGCTTAAAGCTCAAAGCCCCAAGGCTCAAGTGCTTTTTGCCTCAAAAGCTAGGCTTATTCAAAGAAGCGTGCTTTAGGTGTGCTTTTTGGAGCTTTTTATATTTTTCAAAAAAATAAACCAAAACTGAATTAAAACTATAGGATCTTGACATTATTGATATAAACCATTGATTTTGCATATTTTTAGTGTAACTTACTTATCAAAAGAAATAATTATTTTTTGAGTATAACTTGTCCTAAAACCCTAACCACAACCTCCCAGTTCTTCTCTACTTTTATTTTTTCTCCTTGAAACAGTAACCCACCTAGTTCTTTGGTACCAATTACCATGTTGCAATGTCCTCATATTCTTAGCTATTCATGAAAAGAAAAAAAAAAAAACGTATGATATAATATATGTGGTAATTGTTTAGTTACTTTAGTGGTTGATATTGAACATAGCGGACTAATTCTTATAGAGTTATAGTCATTAAGTGATTAAATTATTAACTAATATTACTAAATAGTCATAGGGCATTATGGATATAGGAGATTTAAGAAAGGATGTTACACGGAAGTACTCATATCTAGCTTATCTAAAAAAATAAAATGACTTGACTTGCAATTTGTGTTAAAATTGCAAAAGTAGGGCATATCAAAATGTTATATGAATTATATTTACAATTTTATTTCAATTAATATCATAATTTGATCATTTGATTGTTGCATTTCTCATTAATAATAATTTTTAAAATTTTAAAATTATTTTTTAAAAATGTGTGCTTCACTTCAATCAGGCGCGCACTTGCACTTTGAGCTTTGCGCTTTGCGCCTAGGCTCCAATAGGCCTTTTTGCTTAAGTGCGCCCCTCGCTTTTACCAACACTGCCCACAAGTTACCCACAAGTTACACTGATAGCTCATTTTGTTGGAAGTTGTGCCTCTTTTTCCTCTAATATATATACATCTTTTTTCCACTAATTTTAACCTAGAGATTGAGGGTTTTACAGATTAGAAACACCCACTTTTAAGAGAGAGCTACTCATCCCTTAAGAGAGAATTCCTTGTAGTCTCTTCTCTTCCCTCTCCCAATTTTCATACCTTGAGAGGAGATTTACCCAAACACAGCCTACACAATTTTCATGGATTATATTCAATGGTTTGGTGATGACTCCAACCAACATTAGATGCTGTCTCATAGAGGTTTTCACTCTTGGTTGGTGCTAAGTCATAGGTTCTCTATCCTTTTTTTCATGTTCTTTTTTAGTGTTGCATCATTTCGGCATGACGTAGAGGTAGGGGTGTAATCGGTTCGGGTCGGTTGGTGTTGAAGGCAGTTTTTGTACCGAACCAAGACTTTCGGTTTTAACATATTGAGCACCAAAACCGACTTGTAAGGAAGTAACGCCGAACCGACCGATTGCATTCGGTTTCAGTTCCATTCGGTCAGGTTTCGGTGTTTGGTACGTGAGAAACAAAAGCAAGAAAAAAATAGAAAAGAAGATTTTTTTTGCATCAAACAGAGACATTATTAGAAGACAATCAGTACAACAACTAACAAGAAAAGCAAGACCAACACAGACTCTGTTTTCTACACAAAATACAGAGCAACACAAGAAAAAAACATAAAACACAAACTAAGATTAAGCAAACATCACGCCATGTTTTCTTAAAAACCAAATAGATCAAAGAAAAAAAAACTTATTTCCCTTTGCTTTCCCACATTTTCTCAACAGCCAAACACCAAGCAAACACAAAAATATACTCAAAATCATGTATGTATTTAGAGAACATACCAGAATAAGAAGAAACCTATTTCCCTTTGCTTTCCTACATTTTCTCAGCACCCAAACTCCAAGCACTTAGCAAACACAAGAAACATATACTCAAAATCAAGAAGATTTTTTTTTTTTGTGGTTAAACGTTTTTGGGATTCTTGAACTTTGTTTCTGAGAGACTAAAAGAAATGGAGAAGAAAGAAGGTTGTGGGGAGAATAGTTGCAGCTTGAAGTGAGAGAGAAGAGATAAAACTTAGGGTTAGTAGGGTTATATACAAACCCAAAATAACATAGTCTTGTTATTGTAAGGAGAGAATAAATAAAACTGCATTTACTATGGATCGAACCTGAGTTAAAAACATGAAAATGTGTGTCCTTGCCACTATGTTACCAGGAACTACCTTGACATAACTTGTATATATTAATATTTTATATATTTCAGTTCGGTTTCGGTTGGGTCGGTATTATGTGTGATACACCGAAACCGAAACCGAAATATTTCGGTTTCAAGAAATTCAAGCCAAACCAAACCATACCAAAACCGAACCGAAAAATTGGACCCAATTTGGTCAGTTTCGGCCGGTTTTTTCAGTTTTTTGCACACCTCTATGCAGAGGTTTTCTCTCTTTGTTGGTGCTAACTTGTAGGTTCTCTATCCTTTATTTCTTGTTCTTTTTTATTGTTGCATCATTTTGGCTTTGTCATGCATCAAATTCCATATCCTAGCAATGGGATATGGAATTGCTGACAAAGCCATAACTACCAAAAAATGACAAGACCATCGCTGACAAAAGCCAATCCATCAATAGATCCCAGCCAAGTCCCCAAAGCCACCTCCCAGCACAACATGACCTGATTTGAAAGGCCACACAATCCAAACATTGCCCATCGACCAAACAACGCCCACAACTCCATCCACAAAATCATCGACTTTCAACAACTCCAGTTGACTATCTCGTCCCTCGTCCCTGCTTACATCAATGAATCCACTAGACTAGTCACCGTGTGTCGCCAATTGCCACCTGCAGCACCAGGCTCAATCAACATGTGATCCAATACACGAAGGTCATATGGTAGTCTCTCTTTTGGTATTTAAACAATATAAAGCTCGTAACTTGTGAAGTCCAGGCCCATGCCTAGTGATGATTTAATCAGCTCTCTAAGTCAGCAAGCTCAGGCTCTTGTTATAGTTATTTTCTTTACTTTATTCTAGTGAACCATGGTAATATTTGAGGCACCTTCTTTTGTTGGTCATCAAGACGCAAGGATTTTCACTAATTGTTTAAGTGGGATGAACTAATTCTTTGCACAAGTAGGTATATCAAATAACAAGAAAGTTAGGTTTTGGCAATTTGGGGATGAGATCACACATTTATTGAGACGAGCTATTGCTACAAAGTATGGGGAGGAATGGGAAGATTGGAGTTTGAAACTGGTCAAAGACATGGGTGTAGTCTATGTAGAAGTATTAGGGAGGGATGGAACCATGTTCTTCAATTTGTGTTTTGAGGCGGGGATGGCACCTAGTAAGGTTTTAGCATGATATTGGGTGTGGGAATCATTCTCTAAAAGAGATACACCTTGATTTATATGCATGCTCAGTTAATAAGAATATCTTTGTGGCCTTAACACACCAAATTCTCTTCCAAGCAAGGTTTCTCTTTAGTTGGTTGGTGTTGCATGTGCCAATGTAATGGGGAGACGGTGGAGTATTTGATCCATTGTGAGGTTGCATATGCTTTATGGAATGTAGTATTTGGAGCTTTTGGGATTCAATAGGTGTTACCAAGGACGTTAGTTGATCTCTTGTTTGGATGTAGGAATTGTTTCAGGCTTGGAAAGCACTTATTGGATAGTTAGAACTTTGTCCCATTATGTTTGATGGGGCTATTGTGGAGAGAACAGAATAGTTGTATTTTTGATACATAAACATCAAAGTTTCAGTTTAAATCATTGTTGAATCAAAATCTTTTGGATTGGTATCATGTGTGAGGTCTTCCAAGTAGAAATTTCCTTTTAGATTTCACAGAATCAGTTTAACTCTTATGCATAATATATTTGAAATTCTTTTAGGTTAGGTTGTGTTCATCATCAAGAATATGAAGTAAATTTTTCTATTAATAAAATATCATTACATTTTTATTTTTTTTAAGTTCAGTTTCAAAGATGAAGCTAAGTAGAGCCCAGTTTTTCTGGTATGACCTCTAACAACATTGTTCTCCTATGGAGAAGTATATAAAAGTTTGATTGGATAATGAAATTTCTATTGGAATTTTTCCAATGTTTTGGTGCTGAGTCTGCCGACTCCAACTAACCCCAAGTGTTGACTCCTAGATGTTCTCCCTTGTCTGGTACTAACTCCAAGCAAGCCTAGTTCTTATCTCCTAGGTTATTTATCCTTTATTTTCTATTTTATTGTTGCATCATTTTGGTTTGTCCTGCTTCATGGTGTCTTCCTAACTGTCCCTTTCAGCAAGCCAACCAGTTGATCAACATTCTTTAGAACACAAATTTCTAAAGATCTTTGCTATCCTAAATGAATAAGAAGATGATATGTTGCCTCCCTTTTAGCTTTACACTTCCAACACCAATCAGCCACTATAATCCTCCTTTTTCTAAGATTTTCCATTGCTAAAATCTTCCCACTAAGAAGAGTGTCTCGTTACTTTGGCACTAGGCAAGAAAGTATTTAGATTTTGGGGGGGAATATAAAGTATTGCCATGTAGTTTTATTGAATTTGGAAAGGAGTTCTACTGTTGTCTACATCCGTGTACAAGGGTTGCAGCTTTTTGCATTTTATTATAGAATTCTTATTACTTAAAAATTTTGAATGGAATTCTGAGTGCTTATCTGGCATTGGGTTGGGTAAGAATATAAATGTTTCATAATTGTTTTTGTAGTTTTGAGGAGCCTGTTGGTGGGCTTTATTTTGTGAGAAATGGAATATAAGCTTTGCCTGTGTTATCTAGTTAAAGAAAAGCCCTTTTCTGGGACTGTAGTGAAAGTTACATTCATGTGGCACTAGAACAGGTGACCCATGCATGCTGGAATGTAGCTTTTAGTATGTTTGGCTGAAGTTTACATAGACATAATTTTTTAAACCAATCATGCATGATTTTCTTTGGCTTACAAAGACCCATAAATACTTGATGTTGAGTTTTCCCCCAAATCCAGTTAGTCTGATTGGTGCTATATCTTTTCCAATGGACTCACAATATTTTACTGTTGAGCTCTTTTCCTGAACCATTGAATACTATTGTCTACAAAATATATTTATTTTACATAGCTTTCATGTTTTTGTTTAATCTACTATAGTTTGAGTTGTTTTGGCTTTTTTAATTCGTATTTTTTTATTATGTGTTCATGCTTGTACATGCTATATATGTAGACCATTTTCTCCTTTATTAATCTACTCTGCCCTGTTTTCAACTACTTTTTGTTCAATGCTCTGAATTAGGTCAAAAGCTGCCAGAGCAAAGCGGTTACTTCAGAAGAAGGCAACAATAAGGGAGAAGAAGAAAGCTGAGGCACTGGCTTCTGGCGCTGATTGGCAAAGTGATGACTCAGATGATGACCCTCCGGTAAATTGTGAATTGTATTTAGTTATGTTGTGACTTGCTCGAGGACTCAATATCTTGAGTGATAGAATCTTATATGTGATGCATTCAGCAGGAAGTACACCGAGAACCTCCCCTTCCTAATCTTCTGAAAGACGAAGAGCATCATCGCCTTATAATAGATGTTAGTCATGTTTCATCCCCTGTTTTTTTGTGTACCTTATTACTGCTCTGACTTCTTCGTTGCGTTGTTTATAGTTGTGTAAATCGCTGGCTTCTTTGCAAAGGTATTGGGAGGCATTGGAGATTATTAATCTCACTCTAAGATTAGCTCATAGCATGCTGTCTGTGGAGAAGGAGGAAGAGCTTAGATCTCTTGGAGCTCGTAAGTCCTCAACTCCAAAGAACTTGTTCTTTTTTTGAACTCCCCACATTCTCATTTCTTTCTTGGTCTCCCCTCTTCTCGTTTAAATTGATAATTTAGTTATTAGTCCAAAATATATAATCCCATTTAGAAGGATTCCTTCATTGAAAGTTACTTCGATTTATTTGTTCTTTGAAGAAGTAAGATTTGTAATTGTTTTTACTCTGGCTAAGGTGCAGTACCTTTGTTGATGTTTTACAGAGATAGCTTACAACACCACAGATCCTAAGCATGGATTTGACTGTGTAAGATACATTGTTCAGCAGCATCCTTACAGCCTTGCTGCCTGGAATTGCTATTACAAAGTAATTTCAAGGTACTTACACCTTTATATATGTGCAATATACGTCTATAATAATTTTTCCTCATAGGAAATAGCTTTGTTTTCCATTTAGGTACCCTATATTATTATGTTATTTTCTTGTGTGTTATTTTATGGAGTCATGTCATGAAACTTTGGGAGACTGTATATAGAGTAGCATGAAATAACACATCAGATAATCAATTTTATTACATGCTATTATATTCAGTTATGAAAACTATTTTCTTAGATACTGACTAGAAAAATATAGAGGAAATGAGTAAAAGATCTTTATATGAATTTTATTGACCTAGAGAAAGGATATTTTGTTGGCCTTTGACAGGGAAAAAAGAAAAGTTTCAATGTATTGTGGATTGGTGTTGTATGTGTACTAAAAATGGTGAGATTGTAGATCATTTGTTACTTCACAGCCAAATTTATATGGAATGATGACCTGCTATTTTGTGGTTTTTGGAATGAGAGGGGTTATGCCAAAGTGACAGTATGATTTTTTAGATACATGATAGAATGATAAAGAAGAATACATTTGGTCAACCCTCATTACTTTGGTGAGGATCTATATCTGACCTCAAAATTTTGGATCTAATTTCACTGCTAAATTAATACGGAGCTTTGACCTTTTTTTTGATAGGAAAGTAAGAAATTTATTAGAATTGGGCAAGGCAAGGATAGGAGCTTTAGTTAACTTCCTCTTCAGAAGTTGGAAACTTTCTTGGTGAGAGGTGCTACAATGGTGAACTTGCTAATAAACCTTCTATAGAAGGTAGCAAGGCCACGGAAACTCCTGACCTCATGCACACTAGAAGGTGTAGGCCAATCAACAATTGCCTTATTCTTGTTTTCATCCATGAACACTCCTTTGGAAGACACAACATGCCCCAAGAACACCACTCGATCCATCCCAAAGCTACATTTCTTCATGTTACCATAGAACCTTTCTCTCCTCAAGATGTCGAGCACAAGCTCTAACAATTTCAATATATGTGTCATCACCCTCATGAAAGTGCTAGGTGCATTTGTCAAACCAAATGGCATAATAAGTCATTCAAATAATCCACGATGCATCTTGAAGGCCATCTTCTATTCATCTCCTGGGCGAATTCTAATTTGATGATACCCACTTTGCAAATCAATCCTGGAAAACACCTTCGAACCTGCCAAGCAATCTAGCATGTCATCCAATCTAGGAATTGGAAAACAATACTTGATTGTGATCTTCTTAATAGCTCTACTACTTACACATCCTCTGAGAACCATGTTTCAATCTTGAAGTTGTAGTCAAGCCTTGGCTTGTTTCTTTCTACATAAGGCCTACCCCTTGGAGGAACTCCAAAAGGATTCTCAAAATGAGAATGAGAGTTAGTAGCTTCATGAGGTGGCTGCATACACTGCAGCACCTCTGCAAGTGACGCAACTTGTCTCCTTAATTCAGCAATCTCATCTCCTCTCTCTATATTTTGATTTTGTCCACCATTCCTCCCCACCGGAGGATTGGCTTCAACTCTTTCCCCAACATTTATTTGATTCCCCCTTATTCCTCCTCTTCTTCCACTCCTCCTTTGGGCCATTAGAAGCTTCACAATCTTTGAAAAATTGTAAATAGCAGCAGCAGCACAAGTGATTAAATCTGTGATATTTTGCAGCAGCAACACAGATTTGATTGGTACAAGGAACCTAGATCTGAATTCTAGGATCTTGAATGGAGAGAGAAAAAAAGAAACACAAGGAAATCTAGGATGGAAATGATGGAAATCAAGATCCAATAACTGAGAACTTGAACTAGAATTGCCTTAGAATTAAGAATCAAAGCTGGAATTACATAGAAAAACTGGAGAACTAAGCTAAGTTACATCTAAAAACCCAATTCTACTCTTACATAACAAGCCTATTTATAATCTCTAACTACTAGGAAATAAACTAACTAATAGTTACAGCTAGGAAGGCTATCACAACATAAGTCAAAGCTGAAATTAATGAGGGTTTTAGATCGATTACTGTCCTTTCAGAATTCTCAAAACACCAGTTGTTCTGCTCCCACCAAATGCACCACATCAAACAAGGAGTGACAGCCATCCAGGGAATATCGTTGCGATAACAACCAAACTTCCCTTGCCAACATGCTAGAAGGTCAACCACACACTTCAGCATTACCCAATAGAGACTAAACAATGTGAATACCATAGACCAAAGCTGGAATGCAATAGGACAATGCAATAAAAGATTATCTAATGATTCCCCACCGCATTTACACATGTAACACCAATCTGGAACCCAAAATTTTCTCACTCCACTCTTTAGAGCTAGATCTGTGACAATGAACTCTCCCTTCCCAACAGCTTTAGCGTCTAAGCTACTATCTTTGGCATAACCCAAGATACTCCAAATAAAGTAAAGAGAGCAATGGCTGTGGTAGACTGATGTTGCATGTGTAGTAGAAGTGGTGAGATTATGGATCATTTGTTATTGCATTCCAATATTGCACATGCATTGTAAAATTTCATCTTCTTGGCATTGGGGTACAATGGATTATGGATCATTTGTTTGGTTTGGAAACACTTTTTTGTTAGTTTTGAAGATGAAAAAACTTTGGTGAAATTAAAGCCATCATATACTAGAAAATTGTTTGAATGGTCTTAGAAAATTGTTTGAATGGTCTCAGGCTTTGGGCCTTAATGATACTCATTCTAATTGTTATACTTTATATGCAGTGTTGGATTGTAAGTTGTAGCAAATGCTACCTTACAATCACAATGCCAATTCGAAAGCGACTAAACCTCCATTTCCAGCTCATTTAGGAAAGTATTCAATCACATAAGCTCATAAAACACAAATTCTTGCTCTAAACTCATTTTCTTAGCAAGCATATTTTGTTTACTGCATGCCATGACTACTTTAGTTAACTCTTACTAATTGTTATTATGGCGTCTCATTACTTGGTTTTTGGATACCTTGTTCTTTTAGGTTATGGGTTTGTGAATACTATTACTATTTGACATGTATAAATTATTTGGTGGTTTGGTGTTGATTTCTTGTTAGTATGTACTTCATTTGTTTGATTCGTTAGTGCATGTGATATTGTTAGTATGCTAAAGTAGGTCAGATGTAACTAAAAAGCTATAACCATGATCCTTCGCTGCTAAACCTTGTAGACATTCTCATTGCCTAGCCTTTCGAATTTTTGTGGGTTTCTTTTTTGGGGGGTGGGGAGGGTGTTTGTAATTGGAAGGACTGGAAATAAATTTTTTTAATTAGGAATTGAAATTTTGGTTAGGACCATGGTGGTTTTATTTATTCTTCATAAATTCTTCAAATCTATGTCATCTTTGATGGACTTTCTTAATGTATTGTAGAGTGGACAATCGAGATTCAAGGCATTTTAAGTTTCTTCGTGGTATGCTAAGCAAACTCGTAGATTGTGTACCACCCATTATCATTTATGCACATCAATTTACCATGGCCAGCAATCATCAACATGCCGCAACAAAATACCTTGAAGCATATAAACGGTTGCCAGAGAATCCCTTGATTAATCTGTGTGTTGGTGAGACCCTTTATTTCTATTTAATTTCTTGAGTGCTACATATAAATGAATTTTTATGCTTTTAGTCTACCTGTACATGAAGCATGACCTGTTTTTTTTTTTTTTTCTACAGGAACTGCCTTGATTAATTTAGCACTTGGATTCAGACTTCAAAACAAGCATCAGTGTCTTGCACAAGGCTTGGCTTTCCTCTACAACAATTTACGGCTTTGTGAAAACAGTCAGGTTCAATTTGGTTATCACTTTGTGCTTTTGTTTTGTTTCTAGTTTATATGCATGCTTTTGGTAAAAACACACTCTTGCCTTCAGGAATATTAACCCACACCCACACCCACACCCACACCCACACACTCATACAATAGTATGTTATAACTATGCTGTTAAAAACTTCATGCAGGAAGCATTATATAACATAGCCCGAGCATATCATCATGTTGGCCTTGTAGCTCTTGCAGCATCATATTATGAAAAGGTGCTTGCTATTCGGGTGAAAGATTACCCCATTCCAAAGCTTCCTTGTGAGAATCCAGACATTGTTGGAAATCAAAAACCAGGATATAAACCAGGGTATTGTGACCTCCGCAGAGAAGCAGCTTACAATCTGCATCTGATTTACAAAAAAAGTGGAGCACTAGATCTTGCTAGGCAAGTCTTGAAAGATCATTGCACCATTTGAGCATACATCCTATATACTAACTATTAGCAAAGCTCAAGCACAAGCATGAAAAACTGGATCATCTTATTTGTAGTTTCACTCAAATGTAAAGATAAATTAGCTTAAAATTCATCATGTTCTATTATTGACCTATTTATGGGAACATAGTTGTACAACTTCACAATTCAAGAGTTAGCATTTATGAAGGATCAGGTTGATAAGTTGGCTATGTTGCCAAGTTTACATTGAAAAATAAAAACAATACTATCATTGGATTAAGTTATTTTTTCAATGGTCTTTGCTAATCCTACTATCTCTGCCTGTTATGGGTGTTGACTGTTGAGATTTATAGTCCCCCATATCCTTATGTGGAGACTGACTCATGGGCATGAACATGCAAGAACACAAATAGTATCATCTTTGTATCTGTACCTTCTTGTTCTTATGGGCCAGTTGGCATCAACTAGGTGATAGAACCTTGTCCTTTACCAATTAGTAGATGGAAAACGTGATTGCTAATGGGTTCCTCCCTATTCTAAATTGTTTCATGCTGTACACATTCTTGAAAAACTTGATGCTTTAACTAATGTCAATGACACTTTCATTTTGTCATTTTCCAAATCAATTCTTTTTTCTTCTTGAGAAGCGAATCAAATTTTAAAATTGAGATAGCATGACTGGTAAATAAAATATTTAAATCAATCCTAAGATTTGCTTTTTAATAAAAGTTTCTGTTTTTTGGTGTTCGATTTTTAAATTTTTGGATGTAATTGGTGAAATAGCACGTAGTTATTTCATGTTTTGGTGAAATTTAATTTCTTGTTAATGAAAAATAGTGAATGATGATTAAATTGTATATGGGTTCGGGATTGGTGGGTATTTCTTGCTCTTTCTTGATTTAGATTAGCCTTTGTTTTGTTCTGAATTGGAATAGAATTGTATAAGTGCGACAATGTTGTCTATCTTATTTATACATTTATGTTATTGTCATGCCTATATAACCCTAAACCCTAAAAATGTGTGCATTGAATGTATACAATTGTGTGCATTCTTTAAAAATGGTGTACATTGAAGGTAATAATTGAAAAATTACGTATATTAAACAATTTTGTACGTTGAACAATTAATTTTATGTATTAAAAATGTCTAGGTTAAGTATAGATAAGTGTGTAAATTCTTTTAAAAACGTGCACAAAAAATATATGTTGAAAAGAGTGTATGTTGAATGTACATAATGGTGTACAATCTTTGAAAGTTGTGTATGTTGAAAGTACATAATTGTGAACTTTCTTTGAAAATTATGTTTGTTGTAAACACAATTGTATGGGTAATGACAATTTGGTTAATTGGATAATTATGTGCACGATCATATACATTTTTTTGAATAATGTGTACATTAAATTTTTGGCAGCAATTGGGTGGGTTAGGATGGGTCGATGTATTTTCAAAAAAATGTGTATGTTGAATACACAATTGTGTACATTTTTAAAAATTGTATGCATTGAAAATACACCGACCCATCCAAACTCACCAATACCACCACAAAGTCAATGTAAACATTTTCTTTTTTTAAATGTACAATTTATGCACATAATTCAGTACTAAACACCCATTTAGCCATTAATTATCTATTTAACCAAATTGTCATTACTCATACCCAATTCAGCCCATCCAATTACCAAATAATCTAGAAAAACATGTAATAATACATTAAATACTATTTTGTAAATTTTACCAAAAGTAGCAAATTTTTTATTCAGTGTATTAGACACGTTAGCAATTTTAGTCTATCCCGCACTTAATAGTTAATAGGAAGGACCAAATTGATATAGCACAAAAAGTTAAGGACCAAATTGACACAAGGTAAGGACCAATTATGTAATTTACTCTAAAATAAAATATTCCGAATTGTGTGAATCCCTCTCTCTCTCTCTCAAGTCCCTTCATCGCCACCACCCATCACGCTGCAATAATGGCGCCATTGCCAATTCTTGGCCGCCAATCATTGGTATGCTTTCTCTCTTTCTTCACTACCCTCTGTCTTCCTCTCTCTCTCTCTCTGTCCACCCATTTTCCCTCCCCGCCATTCTTTATTTCTCTCTCACTTTTATGCTGTTGTCGCCTCTCTCTCTACTTTTCTCTCTCTTTCAAGCCAACGATAATTCGCAGTTCACTAAACCTCTAAATTCTCCTTTATCTTGCACTCTAGTCAAGTGTCTTGCACTCTTTGGCTTTTGTTGCTGAACTTCAAAATTTGGTTTTGGCTAATCAAACCTTAATTACGTTTAGTCAATCACATAAAAATTGATGAAAATCAACATAAAAATTAGGTCTAACTAGTAAAATCATTACATCCTTCATTTTTAGGCTAAAACTTCTATCAAAATTTAGAATCGGACAAAATATGATATCAACACTAAGTGCAAGTGTGCAACTCCTTTTCCCATGTTATTTTATCTCATGCAAAAGGACACAAAAGAATAACAAGAACACAAAGGGTTAGATGTTTTTAAAATGAGAAAACAATTTCATTTTGCGATTTTATTATCTTTGAAGGAAAACCATTTTGTTTTGGCAAATCAAGAAATAGCATTTTTGTGACCTCAAAGGCCTTTGTGCAATTTTTTTTTTTTTAATATTTTAGGGTTAAAAAATAATTTTGAGAAAATTTGAGGATCAAAATGTGATTTTAAAAATTTTAGGGTCAACAGATAATTTTTAAACTTTTACTGTTGAAAGACAATATTGGAAATGTTTTGGGTTTGATAGGTAATTTGTAGAAAAGATTTGTGTTGTTGGTGGCAACTCTTAAAAGTGAATACATGGCATTTAAGCAATTTATTTTGGAAGGAAAAATTGAAAGTCATAGCTAAACATGTGATTGCATGGCATTAACCTAAAGGTAAATGACTTGATAAATTCAATGAGACTTACCTCATCGCATAGCATAGCATAGCATACCAAGTGCAATTATTTTTCCCAAGTACTTTTCCTCATGCAAAAGACAAAGAAATAACAAGGAATACAAATGAGTAAGTTCCTATAGAATGTGAAAACATTGTCAGGGGCCAAATTGTAATTTACAAAATTGTAGGGCTCATAATGTTATTTCAAGAAAATTGTGGAGTCAAATTATAATTTTGGAAAAGTTTTGGGTCAATGTTTAATTTTACAAATTTATGTGCTGATGGGTCCACAGGTTAGGCTTAGGTGAATTTAGTTTGATTTTCAGGTTGGGCTTGTTTTATATTTGAGCTTGATTGAGGCATGGGTTTGGGCCTAAATGCAAGAGGTTTGAGCTTAAAGGTTGGAAATGGTTTTAGTTTTGGGCTCAAATATTGGCAAACTCGCGCGCGCGCACACACACACAATTTACCTAAAGGTTGGAAATGGTTTTAGTTTTGGGCTCAAATATTGGAAATGCAAACTCGCGCGCGCGCGCACACACACAAACTTATTTAGATTCCACATCTTAGAGCCCATGGCTTAGATAGAGTCCACAACTTATCTGTACTATTATTTAAAGGGCTTTTAAGCCATGGACTCGCGCGCGCACACACACACAAGAGTAAGTTTTGGGCTCTTTTTTTTTTTTTTTAATTTACCTAAAATTTAGGGGTTTTATTTAGATTCCACATCTTAGAGCCCATATTATTTAAAGGGCTTTTAAGCCATGGACTCGCGCGCACACACGCACGCAAAAGAGTAAGTTTTGGGCTCTTTTTTTTTTTTTTTTTTTTTAATTTATGGCCCCTGAAAATTTAGGAGTTTTAATTTACCAGATATCCACATAGGGCTTAGAGCCCATGGCTATAGATAGAGTCCACAACTTATCTGTACTATTATTTAAAGGGCTTTTAAGCCATGGACTCCAAGTTTAACTTTCAAGCCATGAACTCTAATATTGCTAACAAATAGGATATTGTCTCTGATTAATTTGTATCTATATTATTATTTAAGGGTTTCCAAACTTTTAGGTAGTGTTTTGAAAATAAGATTGAAGTATAATTTTAAAAATTTTGCAATCAATGCAAAATTTTATTAATTACATACCCCCACCTAAATTAGTTAGCTCCTCTACTAAGCACCGTAAAGCACACAATTTTATCAAATCCCCTCCCTACTTAACTCTCTCCACATTACCATTTCACTTGCATCTCTTTATAAAGTGAGCTTAAAAATCAATCTTTGTTTTACGCTAAACTATCAAAACATGATTTCAATGTAAAATACAAATTTTCAAAATTTTGTACTAAACATATATTTTCAAAACCCAACTTTAGAGTGATTGTATTTACACTAAAATTCTGAAAAATGTAAAATACAAATTTTCAAAATTTTGTACTAAACATATATTTTCAAAGCACAACTTTAAAATGATTGTATTTACACTAAAATTATGTTTTCAGAATACAATTTTAGCATAAAATGTGATATTATTGAAATCGATTTCCAAGTGTACATAATGTCTTGTTATCTCCTACCACATCGCCAAAATCTTAAGTTAAATCGTACTTTCAAAAATCAATCCATAATTTCGTGTTTTGAAAACACAAGGCAATTCACACCCAAAAAAAAAAAAAAATCACAACATTGTTTTTAATAAATATCACTTCTTATGTAATAATTGAAAAAAAAATTAATTACTTCTTATATGCTATTTAAAAAATTAATTTTATGTAAAAGAGGCAAAACAATAAATTCACACATTATTATATTAAATCCTCTCATTTTTCTTCTTAATTAAACAAAGAAATAATAATTTTTCATTCTTCCACTTTTCAATACCCAATAATAAACATATAAGTTGAAAAACTAAAATCTTTTCTATTTTTCCATCCTCCCATTTAAGCGAACATTTTAATAACAAATGAAAAACTGCCTAATAAGAACTTTTCATCATGTTATGGATACCAAGATTTACATGTCATAATACTCTCTTTTTTGCTGAGAAACATTTTGTTTTCATTAGATTTCCACCTCAAAGACTCCCTAGATTCCCCACAACCCCCTACCCCACAACCCCCTACCCCACCCACCCCCCCAAAAAAAAAAAAAAAAAAAAAAATCTACATACATCCAATCCAACAAAGAAAAGAAGAAGAGCAATGGCTATTCTGCTACAGTAACGGGGCAGGCTCCAGCTGCTGTCTTGGCTGAAGCAATGACACCAGCAGTAATAGAGTGAGAGAAAAACTGAAGGAAAATTGTCCTAGCTTGCTCCTTTTCTTTATTTAGGTATACACGGTCCTGTCAATCACTTTCCCTATGCGAAAAGTATACCTGAACATCAAATTGTTGCCTACAGGAGTTTGTATCAGGTAAGTCAGAAGCAGTTCCTCCGTTCATGGGTGCAAATGCTGCGATAAAAAGAACATAAAAAGATCATGAACATCACACCAAAAGCATCACAATTTCTAAAGATTAATTCAAAAGGAAAATGAGCAAAATGAGCAAAGGCCCATTCATCTCGGATGCTTTTAATAGTCACATTTTAACAAATTCGTTCCTTTTCATTTTACAAATGATTTGAATCCATATTGTCTTTAATGGCAGCTATTACGGGCCTATATCCTGAAAGTTAGGAATGTGTCAAATCAATGTCAAGATTTCATGTAGTATGTATTTAGTAATTCACTAGCTTTTTTCAGTAGCAGTGATCCCAATTTCTCTAATTACTCCAATATAAGCACAGGTGTAGCCCCCAATTGCAACAGACAGCAGAACAAAATGATTCCCTTCTAGTCTGATATATAAGATTGTGGGGCTAGTGCATTAAGCATAATATAGTTACTATGTGAACGTGTGCAATGAGTCTAAGAGCCTTGTAGCTCAACTCGCATTTCCTGGTATTTCCAACAATGATGTCCAGGATTCAAATTGCCCCTCCTCTATTTCAACTATGAAGAGAAAACAAAAAAGTGTGCAGTGAAGAAAATTTTCTTTGCTACAGTTACCCAAGAGAAGTTTACCAATATGAAGGATTTTCCAACCCTACTACCACAATATGCAACTCTCCAAGGATATGTAATTATAGAGGCAAAACATCCCAAGTGTGGCCAATTAATCACTTTCAAATAAACAGTGAAACATAGCTTGATAAAACTTGATGGTCAAATGCTCTTGCAGTAAAATTACAACTAACAAAGATTTATAGGAGAAACAAGCATTAAGCCATTCAACTTGGCATGGTTATTCTAGGAAGAAATAACGTTTCCTCAGCCACACAAGATTTCAATACAGTCTCAAAAAAAACAGGCACAAGGGTGGGGTTTTCTCCCTGATAAATTGCTCTTTTCCTCTTTTCCCCTTTCCTCATTAGTGATTGTACCAAATTTTGATGCTAGAAAACATATGCATGGAATTCCAGGAATCCATCTAATTATCTCATCTATGTTTTACTAGGAGGCTTACACAATGGACTTTGACATAACTCGTTGCTAATTTTGGGGAAAAAAATTCACCAAACTAATTTAAAACTATTTGGTAAAAAGTGGCCAAACTTATATTAACCTCAGTTGCATGAAAATATATTTTGCAAGGCCACCCATAAAGTGATGAATGAGATTTGAGCTCAAGATAATTTAGCCTGCTGATGACAAGCTAAAAAGCTGATTAACTAACCTAGCTCAAGGTGCTACCGGGAGCATTACTTTGCCTTCAGCAGTTAACCGTCACCCAGGTCCAAGAAATCAGTAAGACCAAAACACAAAAAAGATTGCAAGCAAGGAAAATAAAGCTCAAACACATTGAGCCTACCTTTATTTCTCATTCTTTTCTCCCTGTCAAATTCAAACTTATCCCATATTTGGCTGACCCTTTCGCAATTATCACCTTACCTGTTCCTCCCAAAACCCTGGTCCTGTATTAAAATCCAGTCAATTTCTGTGGTAGTGGCACATGTAACTATACCTAAATATTAAGCGAAAAAATGTTCAAACTAAATCAAACCATGTTTCTAGATCAAACACATACATGGCTCTTGTAGTATAAATTACAAAACCAGAAGTGCACCCTTCTTGCTTAAATAAAATTTAAAAGTTATAATAGAGACTATTAAGCCAAAAAAAAAAAGTCATACTAGAGACTGGGATTTTTCTTTTTCTTTTTTCCTACTTTGAACTATTTCTCCTAGTAGATCCAGAGAGCAAAATGAAGGAGATACTCATTTACATAACCATAGGGCAGAAAATATTACTTTCAAGTGGCCAATGAGCCTTTTTGCAGCAATTTTGCCAAATGAAATCATGACTAACTATCAAAATTTTTTTGTTCTTTTGTATGAATTAAGAGCTATTTGATCTTTCTTCTCATACAGGGGTGTTTCAAACCAATAGCAAACCACTAGCAAAAATAAATAAATGCATGCTTCTCAATTGTTTTTTGATAAGTAAAAAAAATTTATTGAAAAGACACTATGTCATGCAAAGAAAGGAAAGAAGTAACCTAAAGAATTACAAAACAAATACAAAAGATTATGTACAAAAAGATAGAGACTCAATAGCACTAGCTAGAATGGAATCTCTATTTGTGAGTCCCCAACAAAATAAGCTAGAAGCTGGTACCTTGTACTCTCCATATCCTCAAATGTTCACCTATTTCAATCTTGCCAAATAATCCACATCAAACATAATGGAACCAAATTCCAAATATCCAATAAAATGTTTTCTCATCCAATTTCACTAACCAAACGAAAGATCTTTCACACTCTCTGGTAAGACCCAAGAGATACCAAGATCTAAATACAAAACACCACAATTGATAAGCTTCCTTGCAATGAATCAAAAGGTGATCCATCCCCTCCCACTACTCTGACACATGCAACACTGCCACATAGTATAGCCTATCCTCCTAAGGTTATCACAATAAAAAAATTCCCCTATGCAGCCGTCTAAAAAAAAAAAAAAAACACTCTCCATGGGGCCTTCACACTCCAAATATCTAATTAGGAAAGATGTTGTTAATTGAATGGGAGATTAGTAGATGAACGATTGATTGTGTACATTGAAACTAATGTAGTTGATAGCATTGATAATGAAGATATCATACAATGATTTCAAAACATGAAAACAGAGAAGGAAAATTTTAAATTTTATATATTTGCATTATTTTTTTTATTTAGCGATGACAATATATTCAATTTTTTAATTAAATTTCTTAATGAGCACCTTGAAGAGAATTCCTAAAGCCGCCACTGACATGTTATATAAATAAACAATGGATTAACCTAAATTTGTGAAAACATTATTAAGGTTGTAAGTTCATCAATTTCAATATATTAATTATTGGGTAAAATATAGATACAAATTCTTTAGGTGCAATACATTATATTTTCCAATTAAATAGAAACATATAGTTGCATTAAATTTAATTATCCTTAGGAAAGATAAAATTGTTTGTATTTTAATTGTCAATGAAACCAATGTTCAAATTTAATTATAGACCCTAATGGACTATGTGGGGATGAATTATCTAGAACGTACTATTAAAACTATATGAATTGGGCCTATGGCCCAATGGCCCAATCTGAGGATGGTCAAATAAGGTTATAATGGGAATGGTATAAGAAGAAGAAATAAAGATTGTATGTGATAGTCCAAAATATGTCCGAGGAGAAAAGTCATCTCAGAAACGGAGATCCGAGGTCAGTAAGAATGTCTTATCATCTTTGACATTCTTCAAGGTTGCATCACAACTAAGAGTCGAGCATCGGATAAGGGATGAGCAAAGGGAGGCAACAAATATCTTCAAAAGCTGCTACCTCCATATTAAATGCCTCCCAACTAACTCTCTAACCGCATTAATGTGGAGGTGATGCCTGAACGGTAGTCAAGCAACCTTATAGCTACTAGTTGATGGTTCTAGGAGGTGTTGGATGGGACAAGAAGGAGTTCCTATAATCTAACCCTACACGTGTATGGAAGAGATGATACTAAGATTATAGTATATAACATGGGAAGGTGGCCTAAAGAAGGGGGATCGGAAAAATCAAGAAATCTTCGTAATAATACTTTGAACTCTTGTAACTTTGTTCATCAACAAGACATTATAACATAGCTCTTCAGGCCGTACCGAGAACAGATTTTCTTATCTTATTTGTGTTTAATGATCTTTAATTAGCAATTTTTATTGTCTTTCTTCTAGAGTAGAACTAGTTCTTACACCCACGCTCTATAAATTTATTGTTTGGGCTTGTTGGGCTAAAACCCAATCCTACACTGGGTCTAATCCAAATTCAGTCCTTACAATTGGCGCCGTCTGTGGGAAGACTTGATCTATTCTAAAAGAGATTTGGGTACAACGTTTAAGATGGAAGAAGCAGGTCCACACCAGGTAGCGACAGGACCACACCAGGTGGATGCTAATCTATACCAAGCAGAATCAAGGGGGTCTCAACATAGCAATCCACATAGAAGCCTCGAACAGAGAGGAGATCGTAAGGGAAGTGTGCACATAGCTCATACCAGTAACAGCCAATCTTGAGGGAAGAGCCGTGTTTCCTATGCAAAGAGTGATAGGGACATGCAACGTGAAATCGATGAATTGAAGAGGGAATTACGCCACGCACGACGAAGACATTCATCGCCCAACTCCGAGCTGTTCTCTGAGGAGACAGATGGTGCTAGTTATAGACGGAGATCCAGAATTTCGCCCAGCGAGACTTTCTCCTACGACGAGGAGTATCACCATAGACATAGATATAAGATCCCGCCTCGCAGAGGCTTGGCGAATGATGCCATGAATAAGGCGTTGAGTTAGGTTTCTAAGTCACCCTTCACGCGAACCATAGAAGGTACGAGTCTTCCTCGACGATTCCATCAACCCACATTCACCATTTATAATGGTTGAACAAATCCAGTGGAACATGTCAGTCATTTCAATCAAAGGATGGCCGTTCATTCTAAAGATGAGGCTTTGATGTGTAAGGTCTTTCCATCTAGCTTAGGCCCAGTGGCGATGAGGTGGTTCAATGGTTTAAGGGCGAATTCTATTGACTCCTTTAAGAAACTCATTCGGGCCTTTGGTGGTCGCTTTATCCCTTGTAGTAGGATTTCTCAGCCTTTGGGATCCTTATTATCTATGTCTATGCGGGAGGGGAAAACTCTGAAGGCTTACTTAGATAGATACTAGGAGATGTTTAACGAAATAGACGAAGACTATGACGATGTGGCCATTAGTACTTTCAAGGCTGGCCTCCCAGCCGAGCATGACCTGAGGAAATCTCTAACTGGTAAGCCTGTTACCAGTGTGCACCAACTTATGGATCGGACTGACAAGTACAAAAGAGTAAAGGAAGACCAAATACAGGGGAAAGGAAAGGCTAAAGTAATCCCTCAGGAGAGGAGAGATTTAAGGTCGGACTGGTACAATAATAACCGACCTCGGAAAGATTTTGTTATTCAGCTAGGATCTGCTAACACCCAGGTGATTAATGCCGTATTCTGAGAACCAGTACAATAGGTTCTGGAGAAGATTAAAAATGAGTCGTTCTTTAAATGGCCAAACAAGATGGCAGGAGATCTTATGAGGCACAATCAAAACCTTTACTGCCAATATCATCAGGATCATGAGCACACTACCGAGAATTGCAGAAACTTATAGGACCATCTAGACCAACTAGTTCGTGAAGGGAAGTTAAAGCAACTCTTGCATCATTCCAGTAGTCGGGGAAGCCAAACGGGTTCGGACCTTTGGGGAGATGCTTCTTTAAGACTCCCTCTTGGTACAATAAATGTCATTTTTGCTACCCCAGGGAGGACCGGATCTTGTCTTTCCAAAGTAATGTTAGTATTTCGTTACCTAGCTGAGGAATCCAGCTCAATGCCTAAGAGAGTCAAGATGGGCATCCCACTGGTGTTAGGTTTTTCAGATGAGGACAAACTTGGAACCATATAGTCTCATGATGATGCTTTAGTGGTTACACTTAGAATTGGTGGGTACAATGTGAAAAGGGTGATGATTGACCAAGGCAGCGGAGTTGAGATAATGTACCATGACCTATATAAGGGGCTAAATTTGAAACCTGAAAACTTAATAGCCTACAGTTCTCCTCTGGTGATTTTGAAAGTAAAATGGTCATTCCAAAAGGTCAAATCAAATTACCTGTGCAGACCGACCCGGATGTGGTGGAGGTGGACTTCATTGTTGTAGATGCTTTCTCTCCATACACGGCCATTATGGGTAGACCCTGCCTTCATACCCTTGGGGCCATCTCTTCTACTCTTCACTAAAAGATGAAGTACCCATTTGGAGGCCAGGTCTTGGAAATATTAGGAAATCAGTCTACAGCCAGACAATGCCTGGTAGCGGCCATCCAACATCGGCCTGAGGCTAAAATCTCGGCCACCGTTGATAATGGCTTATAGCAATCAGGAACTCCAGCGTTGCCCTTCAATGAACCAGCTGACGAAGTGAAATACGAAGATCTAGAGAGGGTAATTGTTGGCGATGATCCAAAGAAGTTCTTTCAGGTTGGAGCTCAACTGCCTCTGTAGGAGAGGGAACAATTGGTTGAATTCCTTAGAAAAAATGTTGATGTGTTTGCATGGAAAGCGTATGAAGCCCCGGGTGTAGATCCAAGTTTCATTTGTCATCATTTGAATGTTAACCCTTCCATCACTCCGAAGAGATAGCCACCTTGGCGTCCGTCAAAAAAGCACACCGAGGCTGTCAGAAATGAAGTAACAAAGCTCAAACAGGTAGGAGCTATCAAGGAAATTTTCTATCCTCAGTGGTTAGCTAACATGGTGGTGGTAAAAAAGAAAACTGGAAAATGTCATGTGTGTGTGGACTTCACGGACCTCAAAAAGGCTTGTCCCAAAGATCCTTTCCCTATGCCTCAGATAGATCAGTTGGTGGACGCGACGGTAGGCCATCCTCAGATGAGTTTTTTGGATGCCTTTCAAGGATATCACCAAATACCATTAGCGCTGGACGATCAGGAAAAGACAGCTTTTGTCACTCCACTGGAAACTATCACTACAAAGTGATGCCCTTTGGTTTGAAAAATGCAGAGTCTACTTATCAACGGATGATGACTAAAATGTTCGAACCACAGTTGGGCAGGAGCATTGAAGTCTATATTGATGATATGGTTGTAAAGAGCAAGGTGGTGTTTGAGCATGTGGGAGACCTTGCGAACATTTTTGGAATTCTGCGAAAGCACAAGTTACGCCTGAAAGCTTCTAAGTGTTCATTTGGTGTAGGCTCGGGAAAGTTCTTGGGCTACATGGTGACTCAAAGGGGAATTGAGGTGAACCCTAATCAGATTAAGGCCATTAATAGCTTGCAACCACCTCGGAACCCCAAGGAGGTCCAGAAATTGACCAGGATGACTGCTGCTTTAAACCGATTTATTTCCAGTTCAGCAGATAGGTGCAAGCTCTTTTTCCTTTTACTTCATAAATGGAAAGGATTTGAATGGACCGAGGAATGTGTTGTAGCATTTCAACAGCTTAAAGAGTCTATCTCGGTGTCCCATCATGTCCAGTCCTAAGGTAAATGAGGTTCTGTTTGCCTACCTGGCGGTAGCCTCTCATGCGGTAAGCTTTGTTTTGATACGAGTAGATAGTGGCATACAATGACCAGTCTACTAAGTAAGCAAGTCACTTCATGAAGTCGAGGTGCGGTATTTACCACTGGAAAAGGCCATCTTGGCGGTAGTGCATGCTACACGAAAACTCCCCCATTATTTCCAAACACACACCATAGTTGTCCTAACTCAGTTTCCGGTCAAGTCAATACTTCGAAGCGCGGATTATACCAGAAGGATTGCCAAATGGGGCACGATTCTAGGAGCTTTTGATGTCAAGTATATGCCTCGTATCTCTGTAAAAGGCCAGGTCCTCGCCAACCTAGTAGCCGAATTTGCTAAATTCCTGAAGAAACAGATGTGAAGCAACATGGCATGGATGAAAAATCAGTTGGCCTAATCTCCACACAATATCCCTTACCCTAGAAAGTATATGTGGATGGAGTAGCAAACCAGCGAGGATCAGGGGTGGGGCTGGTTCTGGTATCTCCTGAGAAGATCACCATTGAAAAATCTTTAAGGATGGGGTTCTCGGCTACAAACAACGAAGCAGAGTATGAAGTTCTGTTGATGGGAATGGCAATGGTTTAGAAAATGGATGGAAAGATAGTGGAAATGTTCTCAGATTCAAGACTGGTCGTAGGCCAGGTAAAAGGGGAATTGGAAGCTCGAGATACAAGAATGCAGGAATATTTGGGCCAAGTTAGCCATATACAAACAAAGTTTGAATTCTTCGACTTATCGCATATTCCCAGAAGTAAAAATACCCATGCAGACTCCTTGGCTACCCTTGCCACTTCCTCAGCATAGGATTTGCCCCGAGTGATACTTGTCGAAGACTTACGCACCCCTACCCCAACAAAGAGAGACTTGCTTCAGGTCCATTAAATCAAATTAGGGCCAAGTTGGATGGATCCTATATTGCTATTCCTTGAAAGGGATATATTGCCTGAGGAGAAGTCAGAAGCAGAGAAAGTACGAAGGAAAGTTCCTCGGCTTTGGATGTCCGAGGACAAAAAGTTGTGCAAACGTTCTTTTTCTGGACCATATCTACTTTGTGTACATCCCGATGCATCAGAATCACTCCTAGAAGAACTACATGAAGGAATTTGCAGAAGTCACACAGGAGGAAGATTTTTATCTCACCGGGCCATTACTCAAGGATATTGATGGCCGGGCATGCAAAATGAAGCACAAGAATATGTTAGAAAATGTGATCAGTGTCAAAGATTCGCGCCAAACATTCACCAGCCTGGAGGATTTCTTAATCCTCTTTCCAGCCCTTGGCCTTTTGCTCAATGGGGTTTAGATACTGTAGGTCCTTTTCCTAAAGTACTAGGAAATAAAAAATATCTGCTGGTCGGCACAGATTATTTCACCAAGTGGGTCGAAGCTAAACCTTTGGCTAATATCAGAGATGTGGATGTCAAAAGGTTTATCTAGAAGAATATCGTTACTCGATTTGGGGTCCCTTATACGCTTATCTCGAATAATGGCCTTCCATTTGATAGCAAAGCCTTCAGGAAGTACTGTTCTGATCTGGGGATAAAGAATAGATATTTCACTCCAGCCTATCCACAAGGAAATGGGCAAGCTAAAACTGTCAATAAAGTTATAGTGAATGGACTTAAAAAGAAGTTGGATGATGCAAAGGGAAAATGGGTGGAGGAATTACCACATGTCCTTTAGACGTATCGAACAACGCCTCGACGGTCAACAGGAAAGACCCCTTTCTCAATGACATACGGGGTCGAGACTGTAATCCCTCTGGAAACAGGTTTCCCGACGCTAAGAACAAATGCATTTACCTCAGACGACAATGATGGGTTACTGGAAAAAAGTCTAGACTTGATCGAAGAGCGAAGAAAGAATGCAATGGTCCAACTGGCCTACTATCAGCATAAGCTCAAGTAAAGTTATGATACCAATGTAAAGCTAAGACCGTTGGCCCCAGGAGATTTGGTGTTGAGAAAAGTTTTAGGAACTACCAAAAATCCAGCCTGGGGAAAGTTAGGGCCTAACTGGGAAGGGCCGTATCGAATCACTTCGGTGGCAGAAATAGGTGCGTACTATTTGGAGGATCTAGACGAAAAAACTGTACTCCTTCTTTATAATGTAAACAACATAAAGAGGTATTATTATTAATAAAAATAGCCCTGTTTAGTTCTTCTTTACTTCGTCCCAATCATGTATGATGTATTCCCCTATCTATTGAAGTATTAAACAGAAACTAAGTCATGTCAGGTTCCTCGGAACACAGACTTAGTGAAAATTAATATCTTTTGACATCTATTGAAGTATTAAATAGAAACTAAGTCATGTCAGGTTCCTCGGACCACAGACTTTGTGGAAATTAATACCCTTTGACATCTATTGAAGTATTAAACAGAAACTAAGTCATGTCAGGTTCCTCGCACCACAGATTTGGTGGAAATTAATATCCTTTGACATCTATTGAAGTATTAAACAAAAACTAAGTCATGTCAGGTTCCTCGGACCACAGACTTGGTAGAAATTAATACCCTTTGACATCTATTGAAGTATTAAATAGAAACTAAGTCATGTTAGGTTCCTCGAACCACAGACTTAGTGGAAATTAATACCCTTTGACATCTATTGAAGTATTAAACAGAAATATTATCAAAAAAGTATTAAACAGAAATTAAGTCATGTTAGGCCCTTCGGACCACAAACTTAATGGAAATTAATGCACTATGGTACCTATTAAAATGCTAGTCCAACATGAACTTAAGCATTTAAAGGAAATGAAACCCTGATTCCCTTTCTTGGATCACAAGGTTTGTTATCACCTAATAAAGATATAGACCGCAGTAAGCCCATGAGCATCACTTAAAGTATTCTGGGATGCCCTAGACTTAACTTTATTTTATCAAACATTAGAACATTTTCTTGAAGTTAAACTTGTTAGAATTGATAGATTCAAAATATGTCTTAATAGTACTACGAATTCAATGGTTACAATCCACTCTGATTACCAATTAAAAATATTTGTAAACTTTGTTTTTCTCTTGTGTAAGCAACTTTGTACTTTCCTGGCATATGATTATGTTCAAACAAAGGACAGTCAAAATGAAGCAAATAAAATAAATAAATAAATAAATAACAACTCATACAAATTTGAGAAAGTAAAAATGCATATTTCATTAAAACATGTCTTGGAAAAAACAAATTCCATTACAAAAATCATAATTACATTACAAAATGAAGATTCAATGTTTCAATTTTATCTGAAGCTTGTCCTTGGAAGTCTTGTTAGCTAGCTTATCCGCTTCAGTAGGAATCGTTTTCTCCTTCTCTTTGGGGGCTCCCTTGGCAGGCATAGTAATTAAAGCTAAGGCCTGTTCAAAACCTTAGAAAGCTACCCTATCTTATGGAACCTCTGTGGCCTTGTCCGAGGATGTTTCCTTTGAAACTTCAATTTCCTTTGATTGCTCCTGTTGATTGGGAGGAAGAGGGTCCTGAGGCTGTGCCTTCTCGACCGAGTCAGCAACTGTAGAGGCCACCTCACCTTGAGTAGAAGGAAGGTCTGAGGCCCGTATGGCAAGTGGGCCCATATGGCAAGTGGGAAGTAGATGTTTTCTAGCCTTCTCAGCTTAGAAGAAACCTTAACCCTAGCTCGATTGAGAGCTTCCTCCCAAGTCTGAGCACAGTAGGTTCAACATATGGCTGGGACCTCTACCTAGAGGGTATCCTCGGTCTCGGCTACACCGACGTTGTAACCATGCTGTTCAGCCTCGTCCCTAGCCCTCTCGGCCTCTACTTTTGCCTTCTCGGTCTCAGCTTTCAACTTCTTAGCCTGATCTTTAAGCTTCTAGACTTCTTCCAGTTTCTTTCTAAGGGCTGCTATTTGCTCCTTGGAAGAAGCCAGCTGATCATTGGCCTCACGCAGGCGTTGCCTCTGATCCTCGGCTTGTCTCTGAGCGCTCTCCAGAGCCGAGTCAGCATTCTTCCTGGCCCTTTCCTCCTCAATCAACTTTTTTCTCAAATTTGTATTGCTTTGATCAGCAATATTGAACGACTACACAATTGCTACACGTCTTTTCCTCTCGTCGTCCAACTGCTGATAGCAAGAGTTGGTTATCTCCTCAACCCTGAAAGTGGCTTGGACAACCTAAAAGAAAAGGGTTAGTAACATAACAAATAACCAAAAAAAAAAAAAAAAGGAGGATAGCATCATACCATGCCCAAATATCTTTTAAGGTTGAGAAAAACCTCATTTTTCTTGATATTTTGTAGCTCGGCCATATCGTTCGGGAGTAACAGAGCCTTCCCCAAAGCTAAGGCAACATGGCATCCAATACCCCCATTGAAATCCTTGAGTGATGCATCATTCCTCAGGGGTTCGCCATTGAGCATGGGAGTTAGAGGCCAAGCCTGAGGCTCTAAAGGCTAATTATCTCCCCTCTCCACACCTCTCTATGATATCTGGCTAGTCTTTTGCTACTTTGCAGTTCTCTAGGTCTCGTCTTCATGAGTAGGATGAGACCTCCCAGCATCCACTGCATCTTTTCCCTTCTGCTCTCTCTTCCTTTTCGGATCAGCAGGATCAGGTCTGGATGGCAGAGACAGCTGAGGAGGAGGAAGAGGAGATTTGGGAGGAGGAGGAGGAAGTTTTGGCTGTGTGGATTTCCCTGATGCACCTTTTCTGGGCTGGGATTCTATTAATTCCATCAAACTCCTTTGGGATTTCCTCTAGATACCCATCTCGTCCGAAGTGATAACTTCTGCTTGATGCTAGAAGTCAACGTCAGCCAATATACCCTCGGGAAATGGAGCTTGGTTAAACACTTCAAATTCCTCTGAAGAGTTTGACAAATCTACGATCCTCTCCAGACTTTTTTCTTCTTCTTCTTTTTCCTTTTCTTCTTCTTCCTCTTCCTCAAGAATAAGTTGGGATGAGGATGCTCCTACTGAAGGGGTGGCTACAAAGAGCGGTCGAGTAAGAGGTGTACCTTCAGGAATTGGAATACACTCTGGAACGACAAATCCTTCGTAGGCAACACTAATACGGTGAAGCCGAGGATCATTGGCTTTTATCACACACTTGGGGGCTTGAAATGAGAGAGAAATGGGTGTGTACCCAAGAATTAGGTGCGCCACTCGCAATTAACCATCGGCCTCATTTACATACACCTCAGACTGTAAAATTCTATCTATGCTCTCTCTGTTGACTAAGCTGAGCTAGGGTTTGGTAGAATGCTTATCTGCAAAATCATTAAAATGGAAGAAAATTTTGTCAGAAGCAGAGACAGAAGGAAATAAAAAGAAATACAAGCCAAGACACATAAATCTACAGCTATACCCACACCTGGTTTTCCCTCCTTAGTCGGACAGGGTAGGCCATCATGCCATTCCCCAGAAAAGATTAAAAAGTCTTCCTTTAAGCCTTTGTTTGATGTGGGGAGGCACTGGATTAACCTTACTTCGGGATACCTTGACTTAAGGTAATATCCCTGTCCCGTCAAATGGTATAGGTTGTATACCCAGTTCACATCATGGCGGGTCAAATTTAAGTTCATCCTCTCGTTTAGAACTTCTATACTCCCCAATACCCTAAACATATTTAGGGCACACTGTGTGGGAGATAGTCTAAAGAACCTAAGATAGTTCCTAGTGATGGTGCCCATGGGAATGGTCATCCCTCCCTCTATGAAGGCAATCATGGGGATGACCACCTCTCTTGTTTTCCTAGCATCTACCCATTCACCCTGGGCAGCGTATCTCATGCCTACTGTTGGCGGGATCCTGTACTTAGCCCTAAACCTTTCCATACCCTCCTCGAACTCAACTAAATGCTTAAACTTACCCATTTTCTAAGAAGTTTTGAAGAAAAATTAACAAGTTTGAAACGAAAACTAAAATGGTTCAAGGAAACTTACAGATTTGAAAAGAAGGTCTTCGAACAAATTTTTAGTATTTGTAGACGCACAGGGAGGTGAGAGAGAGTGACAGGTTCAGTGTATGATCTCTAGGACTGTGTGATTGTTAAAAGTAGGAAAAGGAATTGATTTGAAAAGCTATTTATAGTGGCGCAGAAGTTATAAGCAAGAAAATTCCCACTCGTAAACCTAGGAAAATCCTCCATCGTTGGATTTACATCCTGCCGTTGAACGTGGAAGACAAGGGAGCCGCCAAAAGGCGTCAGGAGCGTGCCTTGAGCAGGTAAAAAGGCATTTGGAAGTTCGGGAAGGCATAACCATAAACGGGATGGGTTGAGGATATCAAAATCCTCCTTTCCTCCCGAGGAGTCGAAAAGCAAGATTTTGAGGGGTTATTGTGGGGGCCAATTATCTAGAAGGTACTATTAAAACTGTATGAATTGGGCCTATGGCGCAATGGCCCAATCCGAGGATGGTCAAATAAGGTTATAATGGGAATGGTATAAGAAGAAGAAACAAAGATTGTATGTGATAGTCCAACATACGTCCGAGGAGAAAAGTCATCTCGAAAATGGAGATCCGAGGTCAGTAAGAATGTCTTATCATCCTGGACATTCTTCAAGGTTGCATCACAACTAAGAGTCGGGCATCGAATAAGGGATGAGCAAAGGGAGGCAACAAATATCTTCAAAAGCTGCTACCTCCACATTAAATGCCTCCCAACTAACTTTCTGGCTGTATTAATGTGGACATGATGCCTGAACAGTGGTCAAGCAGCCTTACAGCTACTAGTTGATGGTTCTAGGAGGTGTTGGATGGGACAAGAAGGAGTTCCTATAATCTAGGGACAAGATTATAGTATATAGCATGGGAAGGTGGCCTAAAGAAGGGGGATCGGAAAAATCAAGAAATCTTTATAATAATACTTTAAACTTTTGTAACTTTGTTCATCAACAAGACATTATAATAGCTCCTCAGGCCGTGTCGATGATAGATTTTCTTATCTTATTTGTGTTTAATGATCTTTAATTAGCCACTTTTATTGTCTTTCTTCTGGAGTAGAACTAGTTCTTACACCCACGCTCTATAAATTTATTGTTTGGGCTTGTTCATCTAAAACCCAATCCTACACTGGGTCCAATCCAAATTCAGTCCTTACAGACTACATCTAAGGAATTGTATCTAAGTTGTATCTTTAATTATCTATATAAGACGAAAGCAAATTGAGGAACAAACACAATCAATATTTGTGGGCACAAGCACCCACAAGCGAGCAGTTTCCTTGTGGGAAGTACGCTTTGGCCTAGAGTGGACCAGGTGGAGGGTGTAAATGGAGGTGCCACCTAAATTAGGTCTAGGAACCATATATATAGCACCATTATGTAAAAGATTGATCTTACCAAAGCACGTGTTCGGAGTTTAGATATGGAGATGGAAAGGTGTTAGACACTTAACCCCACCTGACTTGTAGGTTACTCTCACTCATTGTGTTCCAAATCCTAATCCCATTAAAGGATCCTCTAATAGGTTATTCTAGACACACACACACATACTAACATGCATCTAACACATAACATGACACCATTATCAATATTACATTCATAGAATATACTCTAACATTCATCTAGCATGGCATTGGCATTCATATTTATCTAAGAGCAGCAAGTATATCATAGGGCAATAGCATCAAAAGGCATTTTAACTAGGCATATTCAACATGTTCAAGCATAGCATCATGACACCATTCAAGCATATTCATCATGTTCATCAATCATATCATGCTCAACAATCAAAGCAAATGCTTGGTCATGTAATAATGCATGACTTACCTCACTACATTACAACACCTATGCATCAATGCATGTTCATAGTGTTCATCAAATCATAAACCATAATCATTCAGTTCAAATAAAAAACCATGTAAAACATGTTACTACTAATCTAAGACATATTCATGTGAAGAATAACTTAAATAGAAGCTAAACACATGCATTTAAAAAGAATAAAAACCAAGAACAAACAATTCTGGGTTTCTAGGTTAACAATGTATGCACATGCCTAAGCATGCGTATGTAGGGTCATAGAGATGCGTACGCATGCACGAGTGTGAACACAATGGAATCGTGGAGTCGCCACCTAGTTTTTGCAATAGTCTAGGAACCATATATATAGCGCCCTTTCGAGGAAGGACCAATATTCTTACTACCAGATATATGAGTTCGGAATTTAGGTACATTCTTAGGAAGGTGTTAGGCACCCAAAACAGCCCAACCCTAAGGTTGGCCTCCCATCATTGTGTCTTACATCTTAACCTCGATAAAATCATGTTCAATACTTGTATTCTAAACTCACACACACACACTAGCATACATCTAAGCATACAACATGACATCATTCATCCCAAAACACATACATATCCATCCATAAAGCATAAGGAACCCAACCACGCATACACAACCCTATCATTCATCTAATCATAGCATCAAGGCATTCATCACATTACAAACTCTAATCATACATCTAAGCATGCTCCATCGCAAACTCCAACATATCATACCAAGACAGCAACAAAACAAGGCGGCAAAGTAGACATGGCTAGCAAACATAGATCATTACATGAATTCAAAACTCTTAGACATGAAATCACACATCAAACAAGCATATTCATCTCTATCATCAAAGCAAGACCATATCACAGATGCATGAGCATTTCTAATGCATGACTTATCTTTTACTTACCTTACAGCAACTCAGTACCTATGATATTATGCATGAGCATATAAATGCCTGATCATGGCATTGAAACAAAGCGAACACAAGATGGACCCTAATTCTAACATGTGATTGCAAACAAGCAAACAAACGTGTGAAACAAAGACTTTGGAAGCATAAAAACAAGGAAAAGAAGCTAAAAAAAAACAAACATGTGAAAGTAGAAGTAAAACAAAACCAAAAACAAAACAAAATTAGGGTTTCTGGGTAGCGGTTTACGCACTTAAGAATAAGCTTGCGTGCGTAGGCAAGATTATGCATATGCAAGTTCTTGCCCAAAAATCCTAAAGACACAACCAAGCCTAAAACACTAAATTTGACACCCTAACATGCATTTTAAGCATACAAAAACATAAACATAATCTAGAAAAGCATATTAAAACATATTATAACTAGCAAATAAAGCAAACAGAAAAATTTAAAAGTAGAAAATGAAAGAAAGGAAAAAGAAAAGTTTTGACTATATACCTCACAAAAAGCTTTCCAAGCTTGATTTTTTATCGTTCCCCTCAGTCAAATCTATTCACAAACCAATAAGAAAGTAATTAGCAACATTAAAGTAAAAGGATTGGGGCCAGAAAAGGTCTCAATCAAAAAAAATTGACTTGAAAGTGTTTTGTGAAAAAAACCCCTTTTGAATCACTATTTTCTAGTGAATCTTGTATTTTTCCTATGGGATTTCTGTGTGTTTTGAAAATGTATCATGTAAGACTTTATATAGTGGAAAAAATGGGGTTTGGAATTGCTCCCAAATGATATGGGATTCATTCCAAACCTCAGCTATTATTGCAGAAAATTTGTCTTTTTTTGTCTCTGAAACCCTAGCTGCTTACACAAAAGTGTGCTTGCGTATGCATGCTTTGGCCTGCGTACGCAGGCTACTGCCCACGTACGTGGGCTAAGGGCCTCTTTGGTCATTTATTTCCAAAAAATAAATTTTTGCTCATTTAAAAGATTATATTTTCCATTTTAACACTCATCAAGTCAATTTGATATCTGATTGGACTCTAAACTGGCCTTGGGGCTTAGAGTTTGGGCATCATTAGGGAATGGGGTCCCGAGGCATAAGGAGTACAAAATGTGGTATCTACAATGAGCCTGCGTATGCATCCCTGCCCAAAAAACACAGCAGTCAACACCAATAAAAAATACTTCTAATCAACCTAACATGTGTTCTAATTATCAAAACAGTAAACCTAAACTACATAGAAGATTAACAAAGCAGGAAAAAAGAAATAAAAACAAAGGAAAAGAGTGGAAAAGATAAGAACAAGTACCTTACACAAAAGCTTCTAGCCAAGAAACTTTAGTTTTAGGATGCTTTTCAAAATAAAAAGCTTCACCTGAATCACTTTTTTGGAGTTGATTTTGTGTGTTTTTGGGAAATTGGCCATGGGGCCTTTTTATAGTGTTCAAAGAGAAGGGGAGAGCTCTTCACAAGAGATGTGGGATTAGTTCTACCGCATTTTCCATTAAAAATTGTCTTAAATAGTTTTCTGAAACCCTAGATGTATACACATGCTCCTAGTTGCGTACGCATAGGTTAAGGATGTGTATGCATGGTTAAGGCTGCGTACGCACCCTTAGGATTTCTATAAGGTTTTTATTTCATCCAAAAACATCCAACTAAAGAGTTTCTTTGGCCAGGCCCTAGACCAATCCTAGACCTACCTAGTGTTATCATCATTGGGGAACAGAGGCTCAAGTCATAAGGGCTACAAAACGAAGTATCTACAATATTATTAAGAATAATTGTGCAATTTTCAAGAGTTTGGTAATTCAACTTATAACTTTCAATATTTTTAATAGAGACATTTATCAACTAGTGTCTTTTAATATTTTTTATAAAGATATTCAAGGTACAAATCTCCTCATCCCATTGTTTTTTTTTTTTTTTTTTTTTTTTTAATATATATATAAATTTAAAACCACTCAATTGTTGTAACTATATTCAAGGTACAAGTTTTTTGGTTATTCTTAATTATATTAGTTTTAACATTTTACATTTCCTCACTTTTCAATAACATATAATATAATTGAAACTAATCCTCAATATTATACCACATCATGAGTATTATACATGAAAAAATATAAATCGTTTTTTTTATTAAAAAAAAATCAAAATAAACTTATACATATTTTGTGTTAGAAGTCGACTAGTTTTAATAAATTTTAATATTATTGATTTGTAAATAAATTTAGTGGCTTTATAGTGAATTATCGTACAATTCAATCGGAATATTCCGAGTGTATAAATCACGCCTAAAAAGAAGGGTGTGAAACCCATTTCTGTCTTTGTAAATAAAAAGTAAACAAAGACTAATTTTTTTCTTTATTTAGGGTTCTAAAGTCAAAGAAAGATTTCTTGGGCAACCGGCCAAGCAAGAAAATGCCACACCAGATCCTATTCCACCACGTCCTATATCCCTTTTCTTATATGATGCTATTGCCTTTTCCTTTCAAGATTCTTTATTATTACATTTACAAGATGACCCATCTTTAATCGGCGAATTACATTAGTGTTTAACATTATGACTGAATTGTCCTCGTTACATCTCATATTATAATAACTTTTTCTTTTCAGAAGAATCATATTAACTTAATTTTTTTGACTCAGTTAACCATTTTGTGGATGCTTTACTACAAGAAATTTGTGGGTTTCAGATGGTTGAATAAGAGATCTGAGATTCAATCCTCATTTACACCAAAAACTGATTGGTGTCTTAGTTTAATGATAAAAAGCTATTATCAGAAACGGACGTCATAAAATAAAACACTCTCTCTTGAAAAAAAAAAAAAAAAATTGACTACAAGGAATAGAAGTATATGGGATAGCGATATTGCATGACTGGTAGTAGGTTAGGATATTATAAAAAATAAAAAAAATAATTAAAAAAAAAAAGGGAGATTCAATATAGTAAAACATTAAAGTTCAACATAGTTTAGCCAACTCTAAATCAAGTATAGATGTGATAATCCGGAATAATCAAGGTTCAGTTATAGGCTTATAGCCTCTTTATCTCAGCAACTTCCCCAAGCATACAGAGCAGAAGAGATCAAAACTCTGGCTGCCACTCGGGCTCTAGAGTTCGGTTTAGAACTTGGGCTAGAAAAGGCTGTTTTAGAGGGAGATTCTGAATTGATTATTGAAGCTTTGGCTTCGGAGGATGTTTCTCTGGCTTCCTTGCTCCTTTGATTCAAGATGCAAGTTTTTTTTGCTAAACATTTTTCTCAATTACTTTACTCTCATACTAGGAGAGAAGGTAACAAAGTTACTCATAATTTGGCTAAATTTTCCAAAAATGAAACAGATTTTATTGTGTAAATAGAGGATGTTCCTTCACAGTTTCATTCTATACTTCAAGTACATTAGTAATATTAGCTATATCTTTCTTCTTTAAAAATAAAAAAAAATAAAATAAAAAAACTGTCTATATTAAATTATTAATAATGTAGACTAAACTTTACTATCGGTAATATGAGTTATAGATGTTCCCCAACCACTCAAAATCACATTCATAAATCCTCATAAAATTTCACGCTCAAATCGTATTCAACTGAAAAATGAATGGATCTTTTAGCCTTAAAATAAATAAATAAAAAACCAGCAAGCATCTTTTGACCTTCAAATACAACTACACTATATATTTTAATCAAATTAAACTATCTTTTAGCCATAAAAGAACTACCATGCCATTTTTTTATATGAAAAGATAGCCACTTTGGGTTGATACTGTAGACACCGCATTTTGTACTCCTTACGACTTGGACCCTCGTTCTTCAATGATGTTGAAATTCTAAAATCCAAAGCTGGTTTAAGGCCTAATCAAATGTTAAATTAACTTAAGAAATATTAAAATGAAAAATATAACTTTTAATGAGCAAATAAATCTATTTTTAGAAAAGTAAACCAAAGAAACTCTTGGCATGTGCTCGCAAGAATCAGCCTGCGTGCATAGCCATGCTACATGCATATGCAGGCCCAATCCTGCACGCGCAAGAAGGGATCCAGAAACATAAATAAGGCAAGTTTTCTGTATTAATGCTAAGGTTTGGAACAAATCCCACATCGTTTGGGAGTCGTTCCAAACCCCTATTTTCTTAATATAAATAGTCATACATAGTACCTTTTACAAAACACATAAATCCCATGGGTAAACACTAAAATTCATTAGAAATAGTGAATCAAAGAGGGAGTTTTTCACAAAATATCCTCAAGTCAATTATCTTTTGATTAGGGTCTTTTTTGGCCTTGTTCTTCAAATTAAGATTACTAATCACTATTGTTTTTAATTGTAAATAGATTTGACTGAGGGGAATGGTCAAAAATCAAGCTTGAAGAGCTTTTTGTTTGAGATATTAGTCTAAACTTTCTTTTGCTTTCTTTTCTTCTTTTTGCACTTTAATCTTTCTGTTTGTTTTAGTTTCTCTGTTATTATATGCTTTAATATGTTTATATAGCTTAGGTTTATATAGTTTTATATTTTAAAAGCACGTTAGGATGTTAGATTTAGTGTTTTGAGCTATGCTACTAGGGTTTCTGGGCTAAGTCTCATGTGCGCATAATCTTGGCTGCATGCATAGGCTGGATTATGCACACGTAGACTTGTTTATGCGTGCGCATGATTTTGCCTAGAAACTCTAATCTTTTTTTTTTTTTTTCTGATTTTGTTTCTATTTTCACATGTAATGCCTTTGTTTTAGATCCTTTTTCATATATTCATGCTTTTGAGCTTCTATTTCACATGTTTAATTGTTGTTTGCCTTTCACATGCTAGAATTATGGTTTATCTTATGTTTTCCTTGTTTTATTGCCATGAACATGGATTCACATGTCCATGCATCTTTGAATATGATTTTGTTTAATGATAGATTTGAACATATTTGTTTGGAAGAGTTATGCTTAATCACATGTTTGCATGAATCTTTTATGCTTGTGCTTCTACCTTGGATATGATATGATATATGCTAGGGTTTATGACATGGTATTAGATGAATGATAGGATGATGTGACATGTATGTTAGTGTATGCTATGGTTAGGCTTTAGTTGATTGCCATGATAGATGTATGATTAGGTCCTTTTGGGATGATTGATGCCATGTTGTATGCTTAGATGTATATGTGTGTGTGTGTGTGTGTGTGTGTGTCTGTATAGATACAATATTAAGTGTGCCTTTAATAGGGTTAAGACATAAGACACAATGAGAGGAAGCCAACTTTAGGATTAGGCGGTTTAGGGTGCCTAACACCTTCCCAAGACCGTACCTTAACTCCAAACTCATATCTCTGGTAGTAAGATTAATAGTCCTTCCTCGAGAAGATGCTATATATATGTTTCCTAGACCATTGCAAAAAGCTATGTGACGACTCCCATCCGTTGTGTCCATAGCTGGTACTAAATTCTTATAAGCATTACATAATACGTGTAAGGGTCATATATTTATCTAATTAGCATATCCTAACATACTTTGCTTGTAATTGGGTAGCATCTAAGTGATTTCAAGGTTGAATCATCAAGTGGTATTTTGAATACATGAAGACTATTCAAGGTATAGTGCAGAAAAGGCAAAACAGAAGATCTCGATACCTAGCTTGACATCTTTTGATCTATCAAGATTTAATGAATAGTGATACCTGCCTCGATACCTCTCAATTTATCGAGCCATGTAGATTTCAACTGTTCAGATCTGTTTTCGACCCATGATGACCAAAGCCTTCAATGCTTTTGTGCCTAAGGTTTCCGGAGATATAAAAGACATATTTTATAACTGTTATCAAGAGAGAAGACAAACTCAGGGACATATATTGTGCTACACACTCCTGTGAAGTTGCTGTGACTCTTGTGCACCTTAGGATTTTGTAATGTGTTGCTTTCAGATCTACAAGCGTGGATTAAAGAACTTTGCACCCAAAACAACTCTCAAGTCACTAGAGTTAGTTACGTACTGGGATTCATGAAAATGTGTTAGTCACGTACTCGGATCTATGCAAAGGAAGAAGTCTTCTATAATACCTATTCCAATTGAGAATGGGAGCAAAGGTTCAACTGTAAGTTGGTATTTTAGGATAGGTCGAGTAGTGGTAAGATTCCTTATTCTTGTAACCGCTTGTTTTTTATTAATGGATTCTTAAGAGTGGTAACCTAAAATTCACCTGGTGGAGTTTTTGCCTTGTGAAGGTTTTCTCCATTTATTAACGAATCACAGTATCAAATTTAATTTCCGTTGCACTCTAGTTTAGATTAGTGATTTATTTTTTCCTTTATGTTGCATGTAATTTGAATAATTAATCAATTAGAGTAATTGAATTAATAAAATAGGGACAATTCATAACCCAACAAGTGGTATCAGAGTGGTCACACTCTAATTAGGATTTAATCTTTGTTGTGTGATCCTTTGACTCCTATTGTCATGGACCATGGTCAATCATTGATTATACGTCATTTGTATGATGAAACTAACTATGCATACTGAAAAGTATTATGGGAGCATTTTTGTAGTCCCTAGATGAGAAAGTTTGGCTTGCTTTGTACGTTGGGTGGACAAAACTCACTAAGGCTCCTACTAGTTGGGATGACGAAAATATCAAGACTGCTGACTTTAACAAGAAAGCATTGAATGCACTATACAGTGCCATTATAAATGAAGAATTTAAGAAAATATCTTCAATAAAAAGTGATAAAGTAGCTTGGATGATCTTAAAGACCATCTATGAAGGAACCAAGGCAGTGAAGGCTACGAAGCTTTAGATATTAACAAGCAACATCGAGGAAATTTGAATGGGGAAGATGAAACATTTGATGAGTTTTATGCAAAACTCAAGGATATTGTGAACTCCTCCTTCAATCAAGGTGAAAACATTCCTGAACCTAAGATTGTGAAAAAGATTCTTTGATCTCTTCCAGAGAGGTTTCACACCAAGAACACTACTATTAAAGAGTCAAAAGACATTGAAAAGATTCCATTAACAGAACTTGTAGGAAATCTCCAAACCTATGAGATGGGATTTGTCAAAATTTGGAAGGGCAGAAAAAGCAAAAATATTGCTCTTAAAGTCAAAGATGATGAAGAGGAAGAGCCATCTGATGATGAATAAACTAGACTCAAAGCATACATCATGAGGAAATTCAAAAAGTTCATCATAAACAAAAATGTGCAATTGAAGGATAAAGATCATAAAAAATCTAGTTTCAACTCCAACAAAATTCAAGACAAGCCGAACAAGGAATACAAGAAGGCTGGTCAAAGCACTACCATTCCATCTAGACCTAAATATTTTGGTTTCCAAGGTTGTGGTCATATAAAGCCAGAATGTCCTACCTATCTCAAGTCCATAAGTAAAAGAAAATCTTTGACTACAACCTTGAGTGGCACCAAACCAAACACTAATTCGGACAATGGTCAATAGGAGAAATTCTTAGTGTTTGTTTGTTTAGACCCCTTAAAACAAATTGTTTAACCTAATGAATTATCCAAGTATTTACTTAAGTCAATTATGAGATCTAGGTTAAATAGAAAAATATCATATGATGCACAGCAGAAAAGAAAATAACACATAGATATAATCACCCAAGAAAACCAATGAAATGAACCATCTCAAGGTAAAAACCTAGGGAGGATTTGATCTAGCTTTCCTTAAGCTAAACAAATCCACTAGAAAGAATTGAAGTTTACAAAAGATTTAACCCGAAATCTATTGCTACCACTAATAGAACTTACTGTCACGACCACGTGCAAGCTCTGACTCTACGAACTCTTCTCTCTTGGATTTATAGCACACAAGCTCTAACACTTACGACTTTAAGATCCCACTCAAAGGTTTAGATCAGCAATTGTTGATCTTGTAGCAGCAACTAGATTCCACCAGCACTTAATTGTAAATCTTGTTCCAGTAGAAATTTGTAGAGTTAAAAGGTTATAGAACCTCTCAGATCTCATACGAGTAACTCATAAGTCTTCCTAGAGTTTGCAAAACATAGTTAAGGTTTTCCTTTTATCCTTAGGAGTTTTGGATTGAAACCCTAAACATTTTCACAGGCTTGGGCCTAATTTAAATTCTGCAAAATCTATTTTATTGCGATTTTCGATCAGTCGAATGTAATTTTCGATCAGTCGAGGTTCACTGAACTTGAACTCTCCTTTCTACAGTTTGAATGTTCTTGAGACTTGATTTGTACAATCTTGAGCAATGTCTAACACCTAATCTAGACATGTTTTTGTTCTTGATTTGCCAACATAAACAAAATAGGAATATAAACATTTAATCCTAAATCTTTAGAACCTAACACATAGCTTTCACTACCATTGTTGAAGAAATCAAGGTGAAGAAGTTAGTGAAGATGAGGAAGAGTAGGATGAGACGAATCTGGAGGAATTGGATGAACAAGATGATATTGTGGACACCTCATTTTATACCCCTTATGACTCGAGCCCTTGTTCCCTAATGACGATAACACTAGGAGGTCGAGGGATGATCTAAGCCCTAGCTATGGAAACTCTTTAGTTGAAAGATACTTTTGGAAGAAATAAAAACCTTACAGAAACCTTAAGGGTGTGTACGCCACCTTGAGCTTGCATACAACCACGAGCCTACATACGTAGCTAGGGTTTTAGATTCTCTGTAAGGCAAGTTTTTACTTAAATATGCAATAGAGGCAATCCCACATCACTTGGACATGTCTTTGCCCCTTCTCTTTAAACACTATAAAAAGGCTCCATGACCCTTTTCCCAAAGATACACAGATTCTACTCCAAAAAAGTAATTTAAGGGAAGTTTCTTACTTTGAAAAGCATCCTAAACTAAAGTTTCTTGGCTGGGACTTATTTTAGTCCAAAGCCTTCTAGTTAAACTTACTAAACCTTTGGGTATTTTGTTTTGTAGATTGACCGAGGGGAACGATCAAAATCAAGCTCTAAAAAGCTTCTTGTGTGAGGTACTTGTTCATGCTTTTATCTTCATATTTTGTTTGTTTTTATCTGTATTTTTTTTTTTTAATATCTTCTTGTGTAGTTTAGGTCTGTTATTTGATTGTTTAGAAAGCATGCTAAGTTGTTTAGATTAGGTTTTGATTGGTGTTGCATGCTATGTTTCTAGGCAGGGTTGCGTACATTGGCTCGTGCATGTGTACACACCTTCATGACCCTGGGCTTCTACATGTGTACATAAGCTTAGTCCAAAAAATCCAAAATTAATTTCCTTCTTGTTTTATTTTGTTTAAATGCATATGTTGGCTTTTGTTTAATATGCTTCACATGTTTAGGTCCTAGGTTAGTAGTATAACATGTTTTGATCTTCCTTTGCTTAGATTACATGATTAGGCTTTATGGTTGGATGAACACTATGAACATGCATATGAACATAAACATGCATTAATGCATAGGTGCTATGATGCAATGAGGTAAGTGAGATAAGTTATGCATATCAATATGGACATGCATCTGTTTGAATGTTGAGTATGATTAAATATTGTGATGCCATGGTTGAGTGTTTAAACATGCTTGTCCAAATGTCTTGATGCTTTGATGATTGCATATAAATGTGTTGATGTTACTACCTTTGATATATTTTTTGCCCTTTGATAAAATGAGTAAATGTCATGATAGATGAATGCTAAGTTTTGGGAATAATATGCCATGTTGTTCGTTTAGATGCATGTTAATGTGTGCATGGGTTTAGAGTAGCCTATTAAGAGACCCTTTAACAAGACTAAGATTTGGAACACAATGAGTGGAGGCCAACCCACTAGTCGGGTGGGGTTGGGCGCCTAACACATTTCCATCCCCATACCTAAATTTCAGACACATGCTCTAATAAAGACCAGTCCTTCCATAATGGCGCTACATATATAGTTCTTAGACCTAATCTAGGTGATAACTCCATTTACACCCTTCACCTAGTCCACTCTAGGCCGAGACGTACTTCATATAAGGAAATCACTACTCACTGCATTTACGATGCTGGGCAATTGCACCCACAGATATCCCGAAAACCTATGAAAAGCTTTTCAAAAATTTTGAGAAATATGAAAATTTTTATAGGTTGGCATTAAAGGAAGCAAAGTAATTTTGAGATTTAGAAAACTCAAGTAAATAAACAAATCTAAATAGGACTTTGAAATAGTTTTCAATAGGAAAGATATAAATTATACAATAATATAATTATGTACTTATCCATGAAACTATCAAGAGAAAGAACTACCATTTCTTTCCTGCAAGTGTGAGAACTAATAAGAATCTGCTACTTCAATAATTTGTAAAAATGTTGTAAAAAAAAATGTTAAAATTAGTACCTATTAGTATACTAATAATTAAAAATAAATAAATAATAGGGCGATCATTGCTCCCTAGTCCATATATAGCTCCATCTATGCCACAAACCATTTATATATAAAGAGGTGTCAATTCAACTATACGATCCTTTGACAATTTATTTTAATATCTGATATGTTATTTTACAAAGTGTTATGAAAAATTAAAATGCTCCACGCAAAAAGCAATGAACTTGCTCAGAAATCAGAATGACATAAATAAACATCGAAATCGTATTTTTGACTAAATAATAATTGAAAAACTTTATTAATTGTTTTGAAATCCTTAAATAGTTTCATAAACATGGTCTTTTTTGTAAATTGACATACCCATTCCATTACCCTTGATATATACTTGATTCTTAGGTAGTGGAACAAATTTGTATCGAATTTCAAAACTTCCTTTCCATTTACTTTTGCTGAAGCTTCTACTCCTAGCTCTTCTCTCTCCATCGGTACCCTGTCTCCCTCTTTTCTCTTTGTCAGTTTGTCGCCTTCTTCTTTAGCCTTGGTGCTGGTTCATGGATTTTGAACCCTTGTGGGATCTTGGGGGGTGGTTTCTTCTTCCAAATTGCATGGCAGTGCCTAAAACATCATCTTCCATCTCTGAAATCCACACTAAATCCCACCCTTTTCTTTTCTTTCTTGCCATCCTCTTCATTTTCTTCCTGCTCATTAATTTTTCTAACTCAATAAACCCACCATCATCCATGGTGTCGTCCTCGGTGTCCATCAAAAGGCTTCTCTTGGATCCCTCAGCATCGTCTGCTACATCTACCACAAACTTGCACCCAAAGCAAACCAGGAACAAGCATACTACTTCCTCATCATCATCATCAAGTTCCAGTACTAAAAGGGAGTTTGGAGCTGCAGCTCACGAAGTTCCCAGTGGTCCAAATCCCATATCAAACTAAAGTTTGTATTAAAGCATTGTGAAATCCACTACTGTGCAAAAGGACTATCGATCCATCGAGTATGTAACGGCAGAGTTATAATTATTGTCATCTTAAATTATGGCTACTGTTTGAGTCCACATTTAATACTGCTTGAACTCTGTGAGAGGTTTGTTTCCTATGTTGTCTTCCTCATATATAATTGTTAGCATTGCCTATCTTTTTTGCTAGATATTATTGTATAGCAAAAGATCATATATATAATCTATTTTACTATGTGCATGTATGTCGATCGCCATATATTGATGCCATGGTTATGGTTTGTATTATTTATTTAACAGGCGAGAATTCAAGACATAATATTTTATGATTTGTTTGGTTTAAATTAGTGTTTCTGTAAATGGATTCCTTTTCCGTTACCTTTTTTTTTTTTTTTAACCAGATAATTGAGATGAAAGATTTGAACTCTTAATTTTTCTGTGTAAAATATTAAAAAACTACAAAACTTATTACTAATCTTTCTCTTAATTGTTGTCAAAGTCCGGTGTGTGGTGTGATTTGCTAGGTACATGTACTTTTCATTCTAGGTTGATATTTCTTCAGGTTATTTTTTTTAAACAAATCTTGAAAAAAATTTATGAGAAGATTACGTTGTGTAATTTTTGAGTTACATGCTCTTCTCTACTTTTCTCCTTGATGAATGAATGAAACTTTCCTATAAAAAAATTAAAAAAAAAAAAAGGGGGGGGTTTCCTGATAAAGATTGATTAGTACTTCCATATGGACCTTGGTTAGGTTTCCAGAGCTCATCAGGACTGGAAAAGGGAGACGGACAAGAACGGAATCTGAGGCAAATTAAAGGGTTCTCTAAGGTAGCAGTGGTGATGTCTCAGTGAGAGTGAGAGGACATTTTGTTTTGCCTGAGAAATAATTCAGCTAAAAAAAGAGAAATAATTTCAGCGGCCTTTGGACTTTGCTTTTGTCTTGTCAAACACACCATCCAAGAACCAAGAAAAGCTAAGTGATACCAACCAACTAGGATCGTGACTCATGAGGCAACCCTATGATTTGATAATAATAGCTGTATGATTTTCTAGTCTACTGTATATAATAATATAATATCATAACTATAAAAAACCTACCATATATTCTCAAAAAAAAAAAAAAAAAAAAAAAAAAAACCTACCATATTTTTTATATTATTCACTACAATTATAGCAAAAGTCTTTTTTTTTTAACAGTTATAGCAAAAGTTTGTGGTTTAAGTTGTCTCCTGTAAATTTTTGGTGTTCAAAATTCGGCAACCAATCATATGCTTTATGATGGTGCTTTTGTTGAAAATATAAATTATCTATTCAAACCGGTTCAAAGTATATGGTTTTGACTTGTCTCAGGGACTCACGTTGGCATGTCATATTTATCTGCAGTCGAGTGTGAATGTATGCAACAGCATTCACATAAAATCTTCTATTTATTTGAATATAGGAACTAATTTTTCTATTTTATATAATTATTTTAAAAAACTTACATCACATTATTTATTTTAGAGTTCGGTTAATGTGTACCTTTAAGGCACATATTAACTATCCATTTTTAAAAAAATTTTGTGAAAAATTGAAAAAATTATTTAAACAATTAATTACTTTTTCATTTTTTTAGAAAAAGTTTCCTAAAGTATGCCCTAAGAGCACATTAGTAAATTTCTTTATTTTAAACTCTATTTCTTTAAAATATGAATTTTGTTTTATTTTTAAAATTGTTGTTCTTTTTTTACATACAATAGTTACCACTCACTTTCTTCCTTTTTTTCCTCGAAATACAAAAAGAATAAAAAATTAATACAATATAATACAACTGGTGTAAATTTTCACAATTATTATAATAATTTTAAAATTTTATACGTTTTTAACTTGACTAATGTAGTGATTTTGGAACTTAAATGTGTAAAATTAAGTTTTTTTTTTTTTTTTTTTTTTTTTGCATTGTCTTATGCAAATGCTCTAAGATAATATCCATAAAATAAGATAAGATAAAACCATAATGGAACTTACAGTCATGGGGAAATTAATTACAGTATTTTGTATTTGATTTTTTTTTTTTTTTTTAAGGAAGAGTGATGCAAGAGACATTACAAATTTTACTTTATAAACTTTACAAACTTATTTCTCACTAATAACCAACTTTTTTCAGGCAAAACAAAATGTCCTCTCACTCTCACTGAGACATCACCACTACAACAAATTCAATATTATCACCGTGATAATTAAATTGAAACAAATTCAAACATTATATTATATATAAGACATATATGCCTTATGACTAGATGTATAAATATATCTTTAGTTTACTTGTTTTATTTCTTCTTTTTCTAATAGTATTTTTTTTTTTTTTTAAACTTGTAGATTATTTTTTCAGTTTACTTGGGCATATTATATGTGTAAATGAGAGTGCTTGGTTTCTCAGCAGATTTTCTGATAATGAGAATGTAATTATTATTCTTAACAAGGAAAAGAAAGACCACCAAACTTTTTTTCAGATGTATATGTAAGCATAAT